>NC_090319.1:109585399-109874748 GCF_040869045.1 Eurosta solidaginis
AAATCGGAAGATAACCACGCCTACTTTTTATATATACATATAACATTTTTTAAAACACAAAAAACCTGATTATTTAGAAAATTATATACATAGAATGTCGAAATTTGACGTGTGGACTGATATTGAGACTCTTGATAAACGTTTGAAAAAAAATTTTTTTTAAATGGGCGTGGCACCGCCCACTTGTGATAAAATCACTTTTACAAATATCATTTATCATAAATCAAAAATCGTTAAACCTATCGTAATACTTTGGAAAAAAATTAACGAAATCGGTTAAGGACCACGCCCACTTTTATATAAATGACTTTAAAAAGGGTCGTAGGCAAAAATAATAAGTTAAATCTTAGCGAAAAATAGTTTTGTACTAATTGTATTTTATTTATAACAAGAAATGGGAAAAAACTCAAAACTTTAAAAATGGGCGTGGCACTGCCCCTTTCTTACAATGCATTTCCCAACGTTTCTGGAGCCATAACACGACGAAAAATTTGGTGTTTAACAGGAAATATTTTCAGTAAAAATGGACTAAATCGGTTAAATCGCCTTCTTTTATATAAAAGATTTTGTAAAAGTGCGTAGATGCAGGTAATAAGCTATTTCTAGTAAAAGTTGGAAAACTTCGTTAACAACCCTGCTCTTTTTTGTAATAACGCTTTTTAGTACAAAGGCACTTATGTGTTTATGTTTATTGTTCTGTTATTTCGTTATTTTAAAATAAACAGTAGGGAAACCCCCATATCTGAAGGAAAACTGCATTATTACCCACTCAAGGTCATTGGTGTTAGCA
Organism: Eurosta solidaginis; assembly: GCF_040869045.1. Lineage (NCBI taxonomy): Eukaryota > Metazoa > Arthropoda > Insecta > Diptera > Tephritidae > Eurosta > Eurosta solidaginis. Next base: position 109,586,190 of record NC_090319.1, read on the forward strand.
TCTGTATCCTTTTTGCTCCTTTTAAACGAAAATTAGTTCACGTATATATATGTATTATTGCGCAGCCTTGTATGTAACACTATTAAGCACACAAAACAAACAACAGCATTTCAAGTGTACAGCTGGGTATGTAATGTTCGGCTTCACCCGAACTTAGACTTCGTTACTTGTTTTAAAGTGTTTTTGCCAAAAAATGGTACTATAGCTATCTGGGAAAGTGTGCATAATATGTGTCAAACCACTACTTGTAGTACGGTGGTGACAGGGTTTAAAGCATGTGACGCCATAAAAATGTGTCCAGTCAGAATACCCTTCATGAACCAGCAGTCTTTTCTTCCTATTGATAAGAGTACCTTTGCTAATCTAAAGTTGTAATGCTAAACATTGATAGCCTGCATACCCTTTCTAACTTTTTGAGGTAGGTTCTTTCTTGTGGGCTGCCTACCTAATTTCCAAATATACTATTTTAAAAACAGTCTATGTCATTTTATATAACGAAATTTTGTCTATCTAAAATTGGAATTTAGAATTTAGAATCGGTTGGCAACTACAAAAGTTACAGTCATAAAGGGTGATTCCAAACTTAGACAACTACCTATGGGCTAAGTAAACATTTCTTAGTAATAAAATTTTCCTTTATGCTCAGATTTTGTTTTTATTAAAATTTTAACAACCAAGTCAGTTTTTAACATAACTAAACCAGTTTTGGTGCTATTCAGGGTTGGGTATAGCCTTCTTATAAATTTATGCATACAGATAGCGCCAAAGTCGACCAAACCCGAAAGAAGTGTAAAAAATTTATTCATTGGGAAAATTTTCACAGTTGTGTTAGTCTTCCTAGTTGCTATGTATATCGTTGGAAAGGTCTGAATCTGTTCTTATTTCATTCGGAGAGAAAGTGAAAATCGGTTAATAGCCAACAACGTTATAGACTCGCAAGTGTCAAAAAGTACGAAAACCCGTAATTTTTTTAGCCTCGATTTTAGGGATCGCGGGGATAAATATTATGTGCCGTAATTCTTATATGTTCATGCATGTTTACGCGCCGACGAATTCTCGATGAAACAATGATACAATGAAGTGCAAGATATCGGGATTTGGCTGCCAAATTGATTTGTGTTTGAGAGAAAAGTAGTACCACTGAAGTTATAGACGCCAGCTGTTATTATATCCGTGTTTGTTTGGATGTTTCGCTTTTATAAATTATTTCTCTACATTTCAACATATGTAGCTGCTTTCCTTTCACTTCATTCATCCAGCGGAAAAAGTTTTATTGCCTTATTTTTAGCCCTTTGATTCATGATTTTAGTCGAATAGATATGGAACTTCTTGGCCTCTGAGAACACGCGGAGGTTACTTTTTCATAATTTTTTTATGCCATCATCGTCAAAATCATATTTGGGTATTTTAAAACAACTTTTGGGTTATTGCACCGCAATAATTCCTTTTATTACTCCTACCGAAAGTAGTCGAATGGAGTATGCAAATATGCGTATTTATGTATGTATTAAGATACCGTAGGAGAAAACGAAATATGTTTGCCCCTTCAAATCTTATCCGGGAAATCCGTTTCATCCGAAGGCCGCCCGGGCAGAAATATGCTCTACATAGAAATTTCTGGGCTTGTGTAAGTGGTGTAGGACCAGCAAAGAATAATTTTTTAAAATCAATATACTTGGATACTTGAATATTTAAGGCCAAATTTCGTTGAGTGCTATAAATTGCAAATTTACTTAACTAAAAGGTAAAACTTTACATAAGTTGATGTCTGCCAAACCACGGTATTCTTGCGCAGAACAACGATCCGCAGAGGAGGTGGTTCTGAGTGTGCAAGAAATTAATCAAAAATACAGTGACCGCCTGAATTGAAATTTGAAACTCATGCATATATTTATCCACTCAAATAAAAAAGTACATACCGACTTCTTACAATATTTTTGGCGGACTTTATGTGCCGCACCGGGAACACAGATGTAGTTCAGGGCCATTTCTTGGAAACGAATGTTCCATTATTTACAATGGATTAAACTGGATTCGATTCGATTTTTTAAGAATCGATTTTTTCGATTCGATTCTAGAAAAAAATTGATTTAATCGATTAAGTAGAACCAAACAAAGTTTATTTAAATTTTGCTTATTCTTTGTAACACTGTACTTGCTTACGTACTTAACCATTTACACGATTTTCCCCGACAAATAAAGCTGGACAGTTTCTCTTGTTTCGTTGCCTGGGGCCCTATTCAGTAACTATGAGTTTTGAAATGTACATTTTTCTTTTATACAAATTATATGAAGAAAAAGTGTACATTTTACAACTCACAGTTACTGAATAGGGCCCCTGGCGACAAAATTGGAAGCATCAAGGTATACATGCATAAACAAATCAGCAAAGATCCCGGAATTGTTGCATTTGTAATCGAATTTGAAAAAAAGTTTGATGACGTAACGCTTTTGAAGTTTTTCGATTTATTACATTTCTCTCGTATTTCGCTACCAGTGTTCGGAGTATTTAAAACTGTTGCCTGAGTAAACGACTACGGCGGAGTACAAATAAAATTTTCGGAGTATATTTTTTTCTTTTTTGAAAGCGGGCGAACAACTAATATCAAATTGATTCGGTGGCTTGGCAATCCCTGCGTTTGTGTTTTCGTCATGAAAAGTTTCTCAGCAAAAAAGTGATCTGCCTTTTCAGATGCACATGGAGTCGGCCTAAAACGTGTAGGATTACCAAATAATGCTCCCATTAGCACACAAATTTCTGGAAGAAAAGTAGGCTCTATCTACCCGGATATTTATCGCGAAAAATATTATTATTATTTTCGGTTTATCACACATTTTTCATACTCTTTTAATGACAGAAGGTTTCATTCTGTAGGAATGATGATGCCGGCCTGGTAACCGACGTACAGAGGCGAAGAGTTGGTATAAGATAAAGAAGCAAAAAAAGTGTGTCTTGCAGTAAATGATGACAAGACGAAGTAATTGCTGTCACCGTGGCCTTTGTAGCCACGTCACTGTTGACCGATATAAATTGGAAACTGTGAAGGGTTTCGTCTATTTGGGAAGCAGCATTAAAAGCAAAAACAATGTCGGTCTAGAAATCAAACGGGGAATAACTTTTGCCAACAAATGCTTCCTTAAGCAATTGAAAAGTAAAGTCTCGACGAAAAAAATTCTCACTCTCCAAGTCACTCATCATAACTGTACTAATGTATGGCTCGGACTAATGGAAGGTGTCGAGAGAAGATGAGATGGTTCTTGGAGTATTCGAGAGAAAAGTTCTCCGGAGGATTTATAGTCCTATCCGTGATGTCGACGGCGAGTATAGAAGGAGGTATAATGATGAGCTACATATATGAGCTTTTCGCAGATATGACGACAGTGCAGCGAATAAAACAGAAAACTTTGCTAGCCAGGTTATGTTATGAGGAAAGAGAAGACTTTCACTGAGTTTGGAGAGACAGTAGGAGAAAGCTTTGACCTTGCTTGGTGCTCCCAATTGGCGACTGTTATCGCAAAACATACTTCATTTTTATATAAAACTTCAAGAAGAGCAGTATGTTGAATTTAGGCAGGATTAACAAATCGCGTCCGGACACATTTTTTGCTTGCATTTTATTCCTTCTATTCTAATTCCATACGAAAAATGTGATACACGAATATGTCTTAAGACACGAACAATCATTTCGTCCAATAATCGCTTGTAAACAATCAGCTTTTCGTACGTACATATGCATTGAAAGATTCAACCAAAAGATATTAGGCAGTAATACTATTTAGTTTTCAACTCGACCCAAATAAATCTTTAAGATAATGTAGTAGGAGGTAAGAGCGGAGCAAAATACTCCGATTGGAATAAAGTCTGAACACTGCGTCAGCAATAAAACATGTTGTCAAAAGCGTGACGTCACTTTGAGAAATTTATTTCCCAGCCAACTATGATTTTTTTGCTCTCTCATTTTTTAATGCGGGATCTGTTTATTGGTTCATGGTACACCATGGCTCAATTATGTACAGGTTGGCTCATCTCATCAGCTGATTTTATTTATGTCATTGCATGGTCGAAGGGATTGTCAAAAGGAGATGGCAAACTCAAAATGAAACCAACACATTGGCAACATTTTACTTACACATACAAAAACTGCTAAGTTTTATGTTTCCATTTCATACCATTCGCACCAACACCAATACACAGATTTTGACAATTTGAACAGACATATTTTGTTGCTTTACAGATGAGCCAACCTGTATATAGTTGAACCATGATGGTACACATGGGTCTTCACTTGATCCTTTCCTCATTTTGAGTGAGATAATTAGTATAATCTTTTTTTGAATCTTTTATTTCAAAGTGTAGGGAAACCAACCTTGGGAACATTAAACAATACACTTTCTTCGTTAATACTTGTTATTAAAAAATTTATAATGTTCTCGCTTTGTTTACGGCATTAGAATCCGTCTATGTTCAGCGTAAAAAAGGAAGTATTTATTACATACGTAAGGTAACATGTTCTCGGTATACGTTTTGCAGCTTTTTAATCAATGAGGCATACGGAACTTTCAATTGACAACATACGGAAATTTGTGTCATGGTTTGCGTAGTTTCAGTTAAAGCCCCGACACATAAGCAGATTTTCATATAGATGCGTTCTACTCAATCTTATGAGTAGATTGCACGCATTTTTATGGAGAACGGTAGATAGAGCGACACTGGCGCCATCTGTCATGGAAAAGTAGCCAACTCCCAAATTTTGTTACAAGCAAGGCATAAGAAAAAGAATTTGACATTTGCTTTGGCTAAGGGTGTTGGCACATTTTGCAAGTGAAATTATTTTCCCACTCCTTGGTAACTTTTATAACATTTTTTGCAAGTAAAAACTGCAATATAACAAATGATTTCGACACAAAATACATATTTTGGCAAGTATTTTTGTTGTATAGGGAGAATGTTTATACCAGTGCTTCGCGAAATTTTGTATGTGAATGGACAATGCGGATATTTACAAACGCAACATCTTGGTTGATTGTGGCGATGTTATTGGAATGCATAAGCTTGTGTTAAACGTAGCTATATGAAAAATGTCATTGTGCCGCGGCCTTTAAAAACTTTATGGAAGTATTTTCTTAGCTTATTGAAAATAAAAAAGAATAACGAATTTAATTGACGAAATTTCATATAAATTGCCACTTCTGTTTTCGTGTTTGCTGCTGTCTATCATAAAAAGTATTGATTTGTTAAAAGTGTGTTTCTTAATGTTACTCGTGAAGGCAAAACGTACCGAGGATCCAAGCATTAGGAAAAAGATCTGAATCTGTATCTTCGACAATCCTAAAGGATTGCATATCTGTGGCAATCATTTTAATCAAATCACAATCCAGTTGTTTTTTTCGCTCATCTAAAGACTGAGACTTCCTTATGTTATAGTTATTAGGTTCAAAAAAAGGATTCTATAGAAGCTGTTTTGAATTTTTTCCGCACGATTTGCATTTCGCAGAATCGCCCTGCACTTGACTAAAGTAATTCCAGACAACAGATCTGCGAATCTTGTGATTACTTATAAGATTGAATTCCCCTTCAGAGTCACTTTCAATTGGCTTACAAGAACCTAAAAATGTGGTATTAATTAGTTTTCATTTCGTACTGAACACAATATCATACCACAAAATAGATAAACACATGGTCAATATCTTGGTTGCCAGAAGTGCTAAGAAATTTCTTCATCTTTCTCTCGAAGCCACCAACACAATAAAGCTAAATTTATAAACACAAAAATTACAGAATATGTATTTCGTCCGTAAAGTATATAGTGATGAAAACTTCGATGCCTAAAGAATCGAACGATTTTTAAAAAGAAATCGATTCTACATTTCTAAAAAAAAGATCGATTAAGAATCGAATCGAAATCCAGCTCTACAATCACCTGTTGTTTGAGGCCATAGAAACGTATTTAGAGAGAATGAATGTTTCATATCTATACACCTTTGTTGGAAGTTCAGAGTCTGCTGGCTTAATAGCTGAATAGTTTCAAATGTGTGCGAGAAGAGTGTTTTTGTTCTTTTGTTTCCAACTTACGCATTGAGTCTAAAACATAGCATATGTATACTATATTTATGTCGAAATATTTGATTGACTGCTATTGTGTTCATCCATACCTAAAATCGTTATTCTAAGAGCCAAAAATTTTAATTTTAACCATTCTAAACTTGGGTGTAGTAGTAGCTGGTTTAATTGAATCCTTCATATATATACATATATGTGAGCACATAACTTAGCCGTTTTTACTTCTTTATTTAAGTTTTTCAATAAAAAATATTATAAAATTGTATTTATTTATCAAATTCAACAACAAAGGCACTTAAAACACTGACGGTGATAAATTCACAATAGTCAAGGAGGAAACGATAAAAGCTCACTTTGTTTTATTTGTAATTTAGGAGTTGTATGCAAAGAAGTATTAAGGGTCGAAGATCCCTTTTTGCGTAAAACAGCTCAATAGGAATAAGACATCCAGTTTTATACCCACACATGAATACATACAAACATTTTATTATCAAACCTCTGCTGCTTCTATGGTATATGTAAAAAGGTTAAATTGTGAAAAATGGACTTTGTCAACATATACGTTGGAAAGGTTATATATGAAATATATTATATATTAAGAAAATGTTTCAAATGCCATAGCAACAAAAATGCTATTATTCATCATCAGATTTCACATTCAGATTTTCCCTTCGATAATCGGTACTTATGAATAAATTTTAGATATGCCGAGAACAACCTTTGGAGTGTTATCTCTAAATGGAAGTACGAAATAAAAGTAAAACGAAAGAGAAAAATTTGATAGCTAGTAATCTAGTTCCTAGAGATGGGTCATATGTCTAGGAGTTCACATATTATATTTTGTGGATTTATTGTAGATTAGGGCATGAGTAAACGTGGTCGAAAGGTTTTAATGATTATATATTTTTATATTCGTACTTAAAGATTATTGTCATCCCATCTTTCAAAATTGTCTTATCTACTAGAAAATTCTTCGTGAAATATATTAAAACTTGTTAGAGCACTTAACGCAAATATCACATATCGTTGGCACATTTCATTGGCATCTAAGTTGCCTTTATTGATAGCTTGCTTTCAAAAAATACACACTAGGTTGCATGGAATATAGCTTTTTTTTTGGTTTGGAAATAAAACAGGGTCTGTACTTTCTACATTGTCGTTTTACGTAAAAAGGCATATTTAAAAATGTCTTTCCGTTTGTACTCATTTTATACCCAATTCCCCAAATAGTGCGAATGTTTAAAAACCAAAAATACATACAAACTAATACCGTTACCTCCCTCAAAGATCGTGTAGTAATAAATAAGTTTTTGTGCCAATCTTAAAAAAGTTGATTCGAAGAACAGTTCAAAACGAGCTTACCATGTTCTCAATAATACCATTTGTACAAAGCCTTCTCAGCTGAAATTCTTCTATAGAATTATTGTAAAGCGATAAAAGCATGCAAACTCTTTGAACCAAATTAAAGTAGTCGAAATATTAGTAGTGTACGTAAGATAATTGATTAAAAGTACTTTTTATGTATGCAAAAATATTATTAGATATAACAGGCCATTTTCACAGTGGGGTTACCGAACTCACCATCTACAGTTAACTAAAGATTTTTAGTTTTATTTTGAACATAAATACGAGTTAAGATCAGTAATATTGAGCGCTTAAACTTAATTTAAATTAAATGGAAATTGTGAGTTATCTGCAAAATGTTTTTTAATTTGCGACTGCGAAAATGGTCTAAAGTCATATATGGTGAAACGTTAATTAACATATTTGAATAAAAATATGAGCGAAATTGCACTGACGTAACGCAAGTTTTAATAATGAACTGTAAATACTAGCCGCTACAGCATCTATAATAATATACTTCAAAACTTTTTAATTTGCCAAAAATTATGAATTGAAAATAGGTTAGTTGAATGCAGCTGAAGCCAATAACGCTATGAAAGCTTAGTAAGAAGATGAAGCACATATTAATATTATCTACACATGATGCATCGATTCAAAACAATCGAAAGTTTTTCACGAGCTTTATGCTTGCTATAGCTTGGTTTGCGTCATAGGAGCTCATCTGTGAAAAGCTTTCGCGTTGAAGCGCTTTGCAAATTTGTTTGCCATTTTTGTAGCACGAAAAGCCTAAAAATACGTATCGACTTTGGACGATTTTTTGTAAGTAGTTTATACAGGCGCTTATTGAAGCTTTTAGGTAATATTAGAATTAGCAAAACCACAATAGTTAAGCACAGAGCTTTCACTAATTTTATTTCGCTTTCATTATTTGAGCTGCGGGTATAACTTTTTCTAACTTAATAGAAAAGTTAAGTTGTTACCTTAACTGTACCTTAGAGAGCTTACAACAGTTTTGTGTGGCTGAGCTTTTAAGCTTTGGAATGACTTTACAAAGTTTTTTCTTATATTTTTTTTATTAAAGATTGTTTTTGCAGTAAAAGTTCTATGCTTTACTAAGCTTCGTACTTTTTTCTAGATATTTTAAAACATATCCTTTTACTGATAAAAAAATAAAATTATGTATATATAAAGCTCCTATAGTTTGAAACTTTCATGAAAATGCCATTTTAAAACAGCTTTATAAAGATTCAACCTAAGGTTCTTGCCTAAAAGGTTTGTCAGTCAAAGTGCAAATGCTGTTGGTTGAAACGGAAACATCCTGAGCAGAGCTTAATACTTTATGGAGTTTTCTTTTGTCAAAGATTGTGTGTGAATTTTGAAATGTTTATCATCTTTACAAAACCGCTTTTGCATGTGCCTATTTTCCAACTTAATAATAATAATTATAGAAAAAGTAATAAAGTTTCGTACAGCTAAAATTAAATTAAAATGCTAAAAAGTAATTTAGTTAGAATAATTGGAAATGCAACTAAATAAGTTGATAATGAAAAGATAGAGAGAAATAGAAATAAAACGAAAAAATCAACAGAGTTTTTCGAACCTGTCCCCACCAGTGCCGGCTCCGACTTCAGCCAATGCTTCGCCACCATCGGCCTCGGACGACGATCCGCGTGACAGCGCCCCACGTATTTCACCTGGCAGAACTTCTTCACTTCTGTTCACCGTAAATGAGTTCTTACCCTTCTTTCCAAAGCCCATACGTCTTTTACGACCTTTATATATATATATTGTATATTGATAATTGAAATATTGATAGTGACTTGCTTGACGTAATACTTTTTTTTGTAATTTTTGGTGAGATTTTCTTTTTTTGCATGTATCTACTTTAAATATGAATGTAGTTTTTCATATGCGGCACTAACAAAAATAATACGTTTTTAATTTTTATTAATGGGTGCTAGAAATGAAATGAAGCGGTTTATAGAATAAAAAAAACTAGTTGTAAACTGTAAAAACGAGACGGAAAATAATAAAACTATGCATAAGCGAATATTTCGAAAATACGAAATTATGCTTGCATTTTCCTGAACGCGTTCGGACTTAAAATTATAACTGATAATGGGAATTTTTGTCGCAATCGTTAAAATGGTTAGTATGTAACGATATGTGATGTATGATTAAATTGCAATAAATAACTTTCAAGAATAGCTAATCATTTTAAAAATAACAACCGGGTCCGCGCTTACCTGTGGCTGATAACTGCGAGGTTGAATTAGATTTTTTACCCATGCCGCTACCGCCTTTGGGCGAACGATCTTGTTCCACGGCGCACTTTTTTCGATCTGTTGCAGTATCGGATAAGCTGCCATCTGAATAGAATTTCATACAGATAGTTGTATTATCGCATAGATATTATCTATAGACACTAATATGTACAAAAACTGTACTCATCCATACACTTAATTTTTTACACATATCTATATTAGGGTGTGCCTATTAAAAAATCTTTTTATCTTATGTTATAGTGAAAAAAGTGCTCATAATACCGAAAAAGTTAGCTCATAAAAACTCCAGCTTTAAATTTAAATGTTGGGGCGTCTCGTCGCATTTTCGTTTTACAATATAAATTATATGGGGAATTTTCGATTACTTATTAGTAGTACCTGTGTTTTAACCAATATTACCCAAATGATGCGCGATACATATTCTTCTAGGATAATAACGAATGTTTATACAAAAGGTTGCTTGGATGATATGACACAAGAAAGTGCCTATTCCGACAAACAAATGAACTGGCCATGTGTAAAACACGCTTATGCAGATAAGTGTTTCATTTGATCATGGCATATTTCCCTTAATTTTTCAAACAGGTGGAAACCTTGCAAAAATATCCTAAGTTTGAACACCTAAGTAAGAGCACTTAATAAATAATCAGCTCTGTATATGAAAAATATCATCCAAATCGTAACCGAGACAATAATAGGTGGAATTCTTAGGTGCAAGATTTACTTAAAAATATTTTTACGGCGCAAAACTCCCTTCGTTTGCTACCCAGTTAGGCTTATATAATTTTTTTTTTTTATTTCAAATAGGTGGTTCCATTGTTAAAACCACTTTAGAGGTAATTTTGGGCGCTTTCGTCAAACTTTCTTTGATACGTCGCAAACATGTTTACCTCAGTTGAGTAATAGAAAATTTGTTCTATGAACGGCCAGCTGAGCCAACTGCCAAAGGAAATAATTGTCGTTGAATTTTAAGAAAAAATATTCCTTAAATTATTTTTCACACTTCAATATAATATTAAGAGGACGAATTGTGAGACAACCGAATAAACACGTTGCATGTATGCTCACAAAATTTGCGTAAAATCCCAACTGTTGAGTGGATCAAAAATACTATACGGTGCATTCAGAATTGTATCTTTCAACGATTGAATAACCGTTGTCTTCGCTGTAAGTACCTAATAACAAAGTGAAGGTTTAGTGCTATTTTCGTGAAAAGTCCCACCATTCATTTGGAACCAACGGTGTGTTTGAGGGTCCCTCTTCGAACCGCCAAAGCAATTCATTGATGACGAATGTCCACAACAGAGGTGACAGTACTTAGCCTTCCGGCATGCCGCTGTTCACTGATTTCGTGGCGTCATATGGATCCCTTCGCGAACTAATTGTCTTAAAACTTAGCATGCATACAACTCATAAAGGCGGAATATATTTCAGAAGAATTTAGACCATTCATGATTGCCCATTTCGAGACACCCTTTACAGCCCTAGCAATAGCTTGGAAGAAACCCGACGCGTACATCCTGTATCAAAGATGTTTATAGATACATAGACTGTCCGTTTTCGTCCGGAAATTTAGGCCAACATTTTTTTTTTTCGTTTTATTTCATCCTTGGTGTTATTTTTCATTCCGAATGATTCTTTCCCGAAGAAAGGGAAGCCTTTTCACTAAAAATAACACATGCATTCATAGTTAAATACACGTACATATTAATATTAGCTTACCAACTTTCTCGTCGACACTCTGACTAAAATTCGCATCGTCCTTCTTTTCGTCACCACCACCATTTTTATCTTTATCATATTCACTAAAGTCATCATCCAATATAGCATCGATAGCATCCCAATCGATGACGTCGAGGGGTGCATCGGCATCATCCGCGGAAGCGCCATCATCAGCGTTTGTCGTTGTATCACCAATATTCGTTGTTGTTGTTGTTGTGGCAGCAGGATTTGTTGTTGAGGTCATATTTGGTGTTGTTGTTGTTCCCGTGTTTATATTCGACGATGATGTGGTCGTGATGTTTGTGGATGTAGTTGTTGTTGTTTGTATGGTAGTAGTTGTTGTTGTTCCGTCAACGTTTTCGTTTTGGTTAGCGTCGTTAATTGTATTTGTATGTTTCAATGAGGCACGTTTAGGTGATGTGGAGTTGGCGACACCATGATGGGAATTTGCAAAAGAGGAAGAAGAAGCATTATTAGATATATTACCACCGACGACGATATTACCAGCAGCAGCAGTAGAAGAAGCACCACCACCACTACCACTCCCACTACTAGATTTCGTCTGTTGTTCCGCGACGTATGAAACTTCTTTCCCTTTTTGCCTAACACTACCACTAGCACTACCACTACTAACAAAATTTCCACTACTTGTATAGGTATGATTTGTATGCGGATCTGTGTAAGGATGGCCATAATCATCGTATTCAAAATATTCAGGTTGATCATTTATACTAACGAGATTACTACGATCACTGCCCGATTCATGCTGTAACTGTTCTACACGTGTACGATGACCACCACCACCACTGGTGGTCATCGATGATTTACTGCGCTTCGATACAATCGATGAATGACGTGGTTGTTGACTTGGTGACGACGACGAGCCCGGTCCTGCTGATCGACTGGATTCACGCATATCACGAGCATCGTGACCATCACGAGGATCGCGTTGATCACGATGTTCACCAATGGGACCTGGTCGCTCAGCAGAACCAGCACCGTTGATGCGTTGTTCGCCGCTATGTGGAGGCAGCGTAGCAGACGAATGTGTGGCGGGATCCATTAACATAGGATCGTCCTCGTAGCATTCCACTGGTGAGAAATTATGAGCGTTTTGTGCGCTTGGTGGATGCGGCAAATTGCGACGACGCTTTTGATATGGCAGTGCTGCGCCGTATAATTTTTCATGATTAGTGCGTTGTAAGTTAAGGGACATATGATTACGTTCCCGGCCATCGTAACGGCGGCGAGGATCATTAAACACAGAGGGTGCAACACCACGCCGTGTCCAACCAACATCCGAATCATAAGTTATCGTAACTATTTTATCATCAGTAACAAGAAAATGTGAGTGGCTAAGCGGATTACTAGCATTTACATTGGCACCCATGTAAGATTGGCGAATATTTGTTTCCGAACCATAACGACGTGAAAGTTCTTCTAATGGCCCATTATATACTTCATCCTCGTATCGTATACGACGTCGACCCCAACTTTTTGCATGTAAATCATCATAGTCTAAAGAGCGTGATTGGCCTTCGTGAAACATTTTTCTACGATCTAAAGTGTTGCTCATTGGAACGCCTACTTTCGGCTTTTTGAGTATGGACGTTGGCTGTGCCTTCGACTCGGCTATTGGTACAGCCGTAATGAGGGCATCTTCGCTTAATTGGCGCGATAGCCGTAATACTGATTGTGTGGGCAGTTGTGGTGGAGGAGCTAGTGATGACTTGGCTTTTTTATGCGCCGTTGGCATTGGTGTATGTACGTGATATGTGGGCACAGCGCCCAAATCAATTTGTGGTGCAGTGAAAGCACTCACAAAATGTTGATCCACACATTCGCCGCATATTGCCGGATCCATAGTTGGGAGTGATGGCTCTGACGATGGTTGATATATGGATAATGATGGTCTACGTAAAAGTTGTTCAGCTGTATACGGATAAGCGACTGGATGATGTTGCGGATGAGGATGAGATTCTGCAATGCAAAGTGGATTATCGCAAGCGCCAATGGCAACCCCGGCTGTGGTGAGTGCAGCATTTGTCGATAATACAACTGGCTGGCTACCGTTTTGGCAGTGGCTGCAGGTGTTGTCATAGTGATCCCGTACATAGGCTATGTACGATGAGGGAGATGATGAGACGGAATGTGCATGTTGATGTGGTGAGTTAACTGCAGCAGCAGTTGGCGTATTGAGTGTTGAATTCGGATTGTGACGAAAGTGGTTCACTAATTGTGGATCGTAGAATGGATAATGACTAACGGGCCCTAGAGTACCATCGTGTTGAAAAACCTGATCGCCGTAAGAATTAAAATCTATTGTTTGCATTGGGAACTCGGGGAAATGTATGGGATTTTGTATGTGAGATAGATATTGATTTGGTTGAAATGCATGAGGGTGTGTATGAGATGGATGTTGTTGTTGTTGCTGTTGTTGTAGATGTGTGCTGATAGTGTGCGCTGGCGGCTGTAATGTAGCTGGAGGAGTTGGCGGTATCACCGTTACGCTCGCCGGTTCCATTATACATAAACCCGACGGATCGGTGCCCGGTTCAAGCATATAATGGTCGACTATAATATTACCGCTATTGTCATTAATCACTAGTTGGCTTGGCAGTTGTGTTTGTTCTTGTAACTGTTGTTTTTGTTGTTGTAATAGGTGGTGTGGATTTGATGTAGCCGCTAATCTTACAGTATTCGGAGGTGAATCGGCAGCCGCTAATTCAGCTAACTGTTGTAGCTGCTCAAGTTGTTCCAACAACAACATTTGTTGCGATACCGTATTAAGATGTAGTGGCGATTTCCTTGTGTTGTTGTAAACTGTTGACGGTCCCGTTAGGCTATGTGGTAAAAAATCACAATCATCGACTTCGATCGTATTAGCTCGATAACGTTCAAATAAGCCGCCGCCTCTAACAGGTGCATGGTGACCGGCAAGCGTGGTTATGGGTACACCGCCGGGCATGGGGTCTGCGCCGTAAAGGGTGCGCCAATGGCGTGGCAAGCTTTTGTTTTTATAAAATTTTCGACCGAATTTTCAAATATTTTTAGCAATTTTGACAACGATTTAGTTTTGGGTGTTCGTGTATAGGTTGTATAGTTACCGCAGTTTTAAAATTTTGATTTTGAAATTTGATTTTTTGTTGGTGTTATTTATTTATACATGCACATGCAATAAATGTTAAAAATTTTAAATGAGGGATCATTTCGATTGTTTGAATTTTATAGATTCACGTTGTTGGTATTGCGTTGTAAAGCCGATTTTAGATTACAAAAAAAAAAAAAAAAAATTGACATGTACATATAAAATAAGTACAAAAATATCCGAATAACGTGTTGATGCGTTGAAGGTTGTCGTTGGTTCACGTCAGTGCGTCATATTCAATTGTAAAAAATATGCGAATGTTATTGATTAATTGTGTTGAGTTTTTATATGTATTTGGGTGTATTCCATTTATTATTTATTTGTTTGTTGTATTTGTTGATTATTTTTAGTTTTTTTTTTTATTGTTGGCATATGCAAAGCAGTTCAACATAAAATTAGCACGCGTCATTGCCGTAGATTTTGGATTGAGTTGAGTAGAATTGGTTGAGTTGAGTAGAATTGGTTGAGTTGAGTAGAGTAGGTATGTAGGTATGTAAAAAAATAATAAGAAAAAGAAAACAAATTTTTGTTTGGTCTCCAGCTTAGTCGCCATATTTAGTATAAGTAAGTGTATTAAAGGGTTGCATTTGGTTCGAGTTTATCGAACAAAATTTTCTTTTCGTAAACTAAAATTTTGTTTAAAATTTGTTTAAATAAAAATATATATGTTTTTTTTTTGTAAAGCAAACAAAAAATTTGAGTATAAAAAACAAAAATTAACATGAAGTTTATTTTGAAAAAATTTGTGAAAGTTTTCTAATTTTTTTTTTATCTAATCATATAACTAATTGATTTTGCTATCGGCTGATTGTTTGAGTGATTTTAATTGTATATTTCTTTTTGCTGTTGACATGTTTTTTTTGGTTATGGTGCAGAAATTTTGTTTCTCGGCTGTTCACAATAAACACACAGCAACCCAAAACGGAAGCTTTTTTGGGGGATACAAGTGCGAAGCTGCTTAGCGAAGCTGCTTGTCAGCAAATACTTACCTCAAACCACGTGAGCTACACGGGCGTTCCGATTGTGTGGAGAATGCGCTCGACGTTACGCTAACAACCGACTCCATATCAGAATCGCCGAATTCGCCCATAAAATCCTTATCTGGTGACAAAGAGTGACGTGGACGTACGCGTGTATCCATAGAGTGTAGATCGCTGTCAGAAAGACCAGTGTAATGGCGTTCCCACCCACCCATACCGGTGCTACGATACGTCGCTTGATGGTGCATTTGGCGTGTACGATGACGTCCAAAACGTCCACCGCCTGGACGTTCATCGAATTCTTGTCCCAAGCGATCGCGTAGCATTGCACTGCGTGAGGTTTGCGGAACCTGTAAAGTGAAAAATTGTTTAAATGGTACAATTTAAAATACCAATGGCATAAGTAGGGCCCGGATTTCTATGCAGTTGCATATTTTTTTGGTAAGTCAAGGAACTTAAAGAATATACGATTTTTAGGATCAAGAAATAAGTGTAAAAATGGCATTGATTTGCTAGTGCATATTTTTGCATATTTTGTCTTAAATGCATATCTTTGCATATTTTTTCATAATGGTATATTTTGTCGCATATTTTTTAGTATTTGGCAAATTTCAGTTAAATACATTTCAAGAATAGTTGGCAACCTTATCGAACATATGTTTTTAGACCAATAATGCATTTGCCAATGCGTATGTGTATATAGTTAGTCTATACTACAGTCTGTGTGTATTACAATAAGGATAGCGAGAATGAGAGCGAACTATATGTTTCTGCGTGCACCTGTACGATTTGTACATATGTATGTACATTAGGGTGGCCCTTATTTTCCAAAGTGTTCCGATTCTCGATCTCACCCCCTAGAAATATGCGAATAGCCTAAAAACTAGTACATACAAAGTTTTAGGTCAATCGAAAAAGGGTTAGAGGTGGCGCAAAGAGCTTTAAATACTGAAAAATTACGAATTTTTACAATTTCTTAAATTTGGTCATCCCTACTTCATTTTTATGAGCAAAACGTAATTTGTCGTGTTATTAGTAAGTTCTAGAGATATTTGACTTTCAAATAATTCTAAAACGACAAAAATTGGCCAAATAATAATAAAGTTATAAAATAAATTATGCCTTAAACACGGTGTCATTACTTCAAGAATTTGTATATAATGAGTATACGTAAATGAGTTTGGTTCAAATTTTTTTTATTATAAACTTTTTTGAAAATACATTTTGAAAACATATACATATGTCTCGTGAAACTTTAGCTGACACGTACGTATATAATATGGTATTTTTTCCTAGGATCTAATTAATGATGATTTATTATGTGATTCAAATTGTTTTTTGTAATCAGTTACAACTTGTAATAAATATTGTTTTTCTTGTTCGTCATTTGTAAGTATTCTATTATATTCTTCCATAAGTTTTACTCCCCGTTCTGCTGTGTCGTTAACTACTTTTATATTTATAACAGTATCCTTAGCTTTTTTATAGGTTTCTGTATCCCCCAGTACAGTGGATCTACCTCCAGAAATTGAGATGATATCCCAAACTGACCAAAAAAATCAATTGTATTTCCTGTTACAAAATCGTGTAGTTCTTTTTCTATGAATTTATTGATTTCACTGTACCTTAAGTGTAACCTCTTTAAATTTTCTGTTTCCTTGTCGCAGTTGTCTATACTCTTGAGTTTTTCCACAATCTTTTCCTTCATGGTTCAAGAGACGTCATCATCGAACAATGCCAATGCAATACATTCTTCAGACATGTACCATAGGTGGTTAAAAAAACTTTTTTATTGCAATGTCAGATATTTTTTTTTTAACATTTCTGTATTTATAAATTTCTTTAATAAAAGATAAGTCTTGAAGAGGTGCTCTATGAGGATTGGTACAGTTAAACCAAAGCTTAACATAGAAGTGTATAATAAACGCGCATATACTTGCTAACATACTCCGTTAGTTTTAACTGTTCACGAAATAAATAGATTTTTAAGCAATACAATGCCTTAGACATCCACCGAGCATGATGAGTGGCCCACTGGTACACGAAACTTTATGCCATCACTTGCTCCCAGACATATAGACGTTAATTCCAATAATTCCCTATAGTCATCTCTTACTATTTTCTTTTTCAACTTTTCTTTAAAGATATTTAGAATAGCATTTTTGCTATCGCTTAAAAGTAATTTCGATTCGTTTTTTTATAGCAAATCTTTAAAAATATGTTTGTCGATGTCTTTCCAATTTTCTTGAAATCGTCGAAATAACTTGACGTCCTTACTAGTATTTACTGGAAAATAACATTCGAACACCTCTCTCAGCAAAACTTCATAAATATGATGGTGATAAGGTAGGTACAATAGTTTTCGCTCAAGTTTTTTTCTAATAACGTTGCAGCTCCTTTTATAATGCCTGTGTTAACCGATGTCGTATCGAAACAACATGCCATAATATCATCCTTCAGATTCCATTCAAATAAGAGTTCATACAACGTATAAGCTATTTTCGAGCCTGTTGCAGCACATAATTTTGGAGCTCCTATTAACTGTTCGCCATTCCCGTAAGTAACAACAACCGGAAGTCGTTCCACCTTTTCACGACCTGTTATTTCTGGAAGTAGTTTTCCATCCCAATGCAAAGTGCCGCAATTTATCTATTTAAAAAAACCTACTATTCAAAATTTCTTCATTCAAGATCAGTATAGTTTTAGTAAGAAAACGTCAAAGAAATTTTTTGTCGTACACATTTTATAACGGTACCGGTTATAACGGTATATCACAAGCATTTGACGCTTCAGCATGCACGTGCAACACATTTGCACAGACTTAATTTACTTTTCATATTTGTTTGTCGAAAGCAATATATACTTTGCCCTATAATTCTGTTATTGATTGACCGATTTTGAAGATTGTGGCCATGTTAGAAAAGTAAAAAAAATACAGATGTTATTACGGTAAGGAAAAGCAGTAGATTTTCGTAGGGCTTAGAAATATGGAAGCTGTAATGGAACCACTAAAGATATGACAACGCATATTAAAGGAATGCAATATCGATAGTGGGCTGGCAATGCCGTCATTCCGAATGGAATGCATATAACGGCATAGTGAAAATTAGCAAAAGGCAAATTCATTGTAGATACGCGTTTGGCAGCAGTAACACATAAAAATTAAAAGTGTTACAATAAAATAAGTGACCTTTTTTAATATTGTAATTTTGTAAAGAAAAGACGTTCTTTTTAAATATATTATAAATACATATTGTATTTGAAATAAAACTCAATTTGTTATAAGTTTGGCAAATACCAAGTGAGTATCGGAGTAAATGGAGCTCCACCGAACAAGTGAGTATTTAGATGGTGACCGTGGACCGAGCCGCAAAATGGCGGCCACTCGCAGAAAAAAGTGTGCAAATAAAAACGTAGCATATACTTGCGAGTAGCTAGTGTTTAACAAATTCAATTTCAACGCCGTTTAGTGAATTTAAAAATTACAAAAATCGTTTAATGAATTTAATTTAAAAATCATTTAATAAATTTCAATATCACTTAATAAATATAAAAATTTGAAAAATCGCTCAAAAATTTGAAAACTCGCTCAAATATGTGGAAATTTAGCATTCTTTAAAAATTAAAAAAAAAATTACACAAAAAAAAAAAAACTTTAAAAACCCCTACAAAAAAATTAAAAAATGTGCAAAACTTTACAAAAAAATTTATAAAAATACAAAACAAAAATTAAAAAAAGTTAAATGCTGTAAAAGCAAAATGAACTAATTTCTACTTAGGCATTTTTTATATGGTACAGTAGTGTAAAATAACACTACCATGAACTAATTTACAAATTTTTCATACGGCTCATACATATATGGTGGTGGTACAACCGTGCATATGGTACAGTAAAGTGCAAAAAAAATAATACGTAAAACTAATTTATACGGAGGTAAGACAAATAAGCGAAATAACTAAA
Organism: Eurosta solidaginis; assembly: GCF_040869045.1. Classification (NCBI taxonomy): domain Eukaryota; kingdom Metazoa; phylum Arthropoda; class Insecta; order Diptera; family Tephritidae; genus Eurosta; species Eurosta solidaginis. Next base: position 109,605,691 of record NC_090319.1, read on the forward strand.
TAACTTTTTGTAAAGAAAAACGCAGAGAAAATCTACAAATATAACATAATCTACAAAACTAACCAAAACAGAGGTAAACCACAAATTATTAAAAACGGAAAAATCTGCAAAATTAATCATCATCATCATCATTTATTAGTTATTAGTTTTAATAAAATCGTTTATTGCGCAATACAAACATAAAACTTATGTATATGAAAATACTTATACAAAAATCAAAAATATGAGATAGACAAATTTATAAAAACTGTGTTAGTTTTAATACATTAGCACATTAAGATTAAAATCTTTTATTGCGCAATACAAACATAAAACTTATGTATATGAAAATACTTATATAAAAATTAAAAATATAAGATACACAAATTTATAAAAACCGTGTTATGCGATTTGATCACTAAAATAGTCAAATATAAGATTTTTAAAATGATTTTCTCTCATTGAGTTCCTTAAAGACTGTGGAATGGAGTTCCATAGCCTAACGCCGTTAACAAAGAAAAGCCTGGAAGAGGTTAAATAATTGAACTTTGGAAGAATAAAATTAGAGGAGCGTGTGATTTTAAAAAACGTAAGCTTATCGTACAAATAGCCCGGCTTTTTGTAAACTAGCAATTTGAACATAAAAATGCAATTACGCGCTTTGATAAAATTTATTAGGTCACATCCAAGAATTGGGTTTCTCACCGTAGATAAGTGAGCAAATTTCTTTAAACCGTGCACATATCTAGTAGCGTGGTTGAAAGCAATACTGAGTTTATGAAGGGAGAAATTTAGATGCTATAAACGACCTCAAAGTAGGTTATGTAAGGTACAATAGGACACAGAATAAGCTTTTTCTTTTTATCAGAAGGTACGAAAATTGATGACACCCTAAGGCACCGCAATGTATAATAGATTTTACCCACAACTTGATTGACGTGGTCTTCGCAGGACAACTTAGAGTTGATTACAAAGCCTAGGTTTCGTACTTTATCGACTAACTGAATTCTTGTAGATCCAATGTAAAGGTGTGGGATATCAAGAAACTGGACCTAATCCTTATAGATTGGAAGAACGTATGTTTTTTGAGCATTAAGGCACAGAAGGTTTGACCTAGACCACTCCATCATCGAGCGTAAGTCCGCATTCAGCTTAACACGAAATAATTTGCAAAAAAAGCGGAATTAATATACAAATTGAAATTATAAATCAAAAAACACTGTACATAACGGGCCTAAAAAACTGTTACCATGTGCCACCATTACATATACATATGTAAATTGATATGTACATCTAACGGCGCGTAACATCAACCATACCATAGCGGCGCAGAAACAAACATCAGCAGCAGCAGAATGCCAGCAGAGGAAAAGTACCGGCGGAGAAGGCAATCAGCAACAACATATATGGTTACATATTAACAGCGGATAGCGGAATTTCAAACACGGGTATGGCGCACAGTGTGCACACAACACATTATATGTACATGTAGACAACTACAAAACTTTTCAAATTATAAATTTATAATCTTTAAACCAATTTTCTCTTTAAAATACATGGTAGTTTTTGAAATCTTTACTCTATCGTAATATAAATTTGTAGCTTTGTATATCTTTACTCTATCATAATAAGACAATCAATGTACAATATGTAGCTACTATTACTATTTTTCAAACAAAATTTATTATTATTAAAACATTACAAAACACAAAAGCAAAAAAAAAAAAAATGAAAAAAAGCAAAAACAAATACATTTAAAAAAATTTTCAATTCATTTCAAAATAATATGGGGCACAGTGGGACAAAACCAAACTTAAAGTTCTCCATTTTAATACATTCGGTCAAATAAATTTCCTTTTTCTACTTTTTACCATTCGGCAAAATTCAACTGTTCTAATCACAACTTCAAAAATATGCAAAATTCAATTCCGTTGATTGTAAATACAATTAATAAATAAAAAAAATCCTAATCATTCTAAACTTTCATTAAAATATTGCTGTGCGAAATTTTCGTTGGTGAAAATTTCTTTTTTTTTGGTTTTTGCCCAACTCACCCATCTACGTATTTACGTTTTTAAGCGTAACAATTTATTTTGTCAACACAAATACGAAAATTTTTTTTTTCGGAAATACGGTGCGTCTGTAAACAAATGTGCATATATTTTTTGCATAAAGCGGTGGTTCCGTAAATAACCAAAGAGATTTTTTTTACTTTAAAGCGGTGCGTCCGTGTATAAATATACCACACATTTTTTTTTAATCCCGGTGCGTCCGAGGGCATTTATATTACAATTTTGGAAAGATGCGGTGCGCCCGTATCTATAAAAATAAAAACCATACAATTTTGATCAAAACGGTGCGTCCGTAATAACACAAACACATTGAGATTTTTTAATAATTCGGTACGTTCGTTATCAACAGTCAAGTCTTTACTACCAACATAAAATATTTTTCTTTGAAATCAAATTAAATTAAATTACTTTAATATACATTCAACTTAAATATTCAGTATCTCATTAAATTGTCGGATAATTCTTTCAATTCCACATCAACATTCAATGCAATTTCAATTTCTGTTAAAATTTCGTTAGTAAATTCTATAAATTCGACTTTAAATCAGGCTAAATATTCCTTCTTTCTTCTTTTTCTACTACATATGTTTCTTTGAAACAAGAAAGTAGCTCCCAAAATTTCAGAGCAAGACTCAGATTCCGAAAATTCAGATTCCAATTCCAAAAATTTTAATTCGGAAAGTTCCGATTCCGAAAATATCGATTTTAAAAGCCCAGTTTCCGAAGGCTCAACCACATATTCGCCCAGTACAATCAAATACCTTGTTGTTAGACTTCCTTTGTTCGGAGAATTTTAATAATAGCTAAATTGATTGTAGAGCAATCAAATGAAATAAAAGAACGCCAAGTTTTAGCATTTAGGGCTCGGAACAATAACAATTTCAGAAATTTTCAAAGTAATAACCGAGGTAGAAATTTCCAAAATCAAAGTCGTAACTTTAACAATTACAGACAAAATTGACCAACTTTTGGTAACAGTAACTATGGAAACAACTTCAATCGCGGCAATCAAAGGTAAAATTTCCATTCCGGCGGCGGAAATCGGCATCAGCCTTATAATAATAATAGGAGCAATAGTCGTACTAGCAATAATAAATAAGTGTTCGGACTTTAAACAGGAAGCCCCTCAGGAGCGAACACTGAGGGAGGACGAGACAAATTACTAACTGATTCAGCTCACAGTTTTTCTTCTAAAAACGTTTATTGTCTTAACTTAAATTATTCTGATTTTATACAATTAAATATTACTGGCTCTGACAAATTTTTTAAATTTGTAGTAGACACACAAGCCGACATTTCGTTAATTAAAATTTCTTCTCTCAATAAAAATTCGTCAATTAATAACAATGATACAATTAATATTACTGGAGTAACTACAGATACAGTTTCCACATTAGGTACCTTTACAATTAACTTACACTTTTCAAATTTTTATATCAAACATACGTTGCACGTGGTAGAAAATGATTTCAACATTCCATCAGATGGATTACTTGGTAAGGATTTCTTAAAATCAAATAAATGCGATATCAGCTATGCAACAAATTGCATTTCCTTCTGGATAGGCAATGAAAAGATCGCACTTCCCATCCTTCACGGAATGGAAAGCGATACATGTGTTATACCACCTCGTTGCGAAGTTTATAGAATTTTCGCTTTGGAAAGACTCAGAACCACTTTTCGTGGATTCTCAAGAGCCCTGCAAAAATCGTTGGATCATGTGGTCCACTGGAGTACTTACCATTATACTCCACTGTAATGCAGCAATGGACCAACTCATGTTTCTACACGAACACATTGTAAGCCGATCATTGTCGTTTTTAACGATTGTAATCACTACACGATGTTTATTGGACTGTGGGTACTCCATGGATTACTCTGAAGTAATGCGAAGCTGGAGTATATGGTCCAGTCCTAGGACATCGCAATGTTAATTGGACCATATTTTTTGTATGAATTGTGGTTAACTTTGGAGTTATCGGTTGGTCCATAGCGAGTACTCCATACATGCATACATGGAGTACTCGCGATTTTTGCAGGGAGATTTCTGACGGTGTTTTCACAGCGCAATGTAAAGTCGATACTAGTAATCCGATCATTAAAGTAATAAACACCACAAATAGCGTAAAATACGTAAACAGCTGCAACATTCAACCCGAAAAACTTTCTAATTATCACGTTTATAAAATCAATAAACCAGTAAAACCAGATAGTCGTATTAAAGAACTTAAAAGCATTTTAGAAAAACAAATACCTAATTATGCCGAAAATAAGCTTATTAACTTATGTTTCCAATATTCCGATATTTTTGCGCTAGACAATGATAAAATGACAATAAACAATTTTTATGAACAAAAACTAAGACTAAACGATACGACGCCAGTATACATTAAAAATTAGCGCCTACCGTACTCTCAGCGCGAAGAAATAAATAAACAGGTTAATAAATTGTTGGAAAACGATCTGATCGAAAATAGTTGTTCGAATTATAACAGTCCCTTGATTTTGGTACCGAAAAAAGACCTAAATGGCCAAAAATCGTATAGAATGTGCGTTGACTTTAGGGCTGTAAATAAAAAGTTAATTGCCGATAAATTTCCTTTGGCACGTGTAGACGATATTTTGGATAACCTTGACCGTGCGAAATTCTTTTCTACTTTACATCTTTTTTCGGGTTTTCACCAAATTCCACTTCACAAAGATTATAACATCATTTAGTAGAGATCGCGGAGCTTTCCGTTGGAAAGTCTTACCGTTTGGTCTAAACGTTGCTCCTAATTCCTTTTCAAGAATGATGTCAATAGCATTTTCCTGTATTTCACCCAACCAAGCATTTATGTATGTAGACGAAGTTATTGTCATTGGATGCAGTGAAGTGCACCATTTAAAAAATTTAGAAACAGTTTTCGAGACATGCAGAAAATTTAATTTACGGCTTAACCCTATCAAATGCAATTTTATAAGACCTGAGGTAACATTTTTAGAGTACAAATGCTCAGCTAAGGGTCTACTACCTGACGATTCGAAAATAGAAGCGATTAAAAAATATTCTAAACCCCGTGACAAAGATGTAGTTAGAAGATTCGTTGCATTTGCCAACTACTATAGGAGGTTTATATCCGATTTCGCTACTTTAGCAGAACCATTAAACCGTTTGAGCCGAAAAATGTGGAATTTAACTGGGATACTTCATGTCAATTAGCTTTCGAAAAACTTAAGCGCAGCCTAATGTCACCAAAACTATTGCAATATCCAGACTTCACTAAAGAATTTTTAATAACAGTAGATGCTTCAAAGAATGGTTGTGGTGCGATACTTAGCCAAAATCACAATGGTAACGATTTACCAATTTGTTTCGCTTCAAAAGCATTAAGCAAATCAGAACAGCATAAAGCAATTATAGAACTAGAACTTTTGGCAATATACTTTGCAATCAAACAATTTCAACCATACGTCTATGGTACACATTTCAAAGTTAGATCAGACCATCGGCCGTTAGTTTATTTATTCAACATGAAAGATCCTTCATCCAAATTATCGAGAATACGTTTAGAACTCTCTGAGTATAATTTCACAATCGAATACATAAAAGGTAAAGCAAATGTAGGCGCTGACGCTCGAGTTATTTAATTTTGCGGTTGCTAACAAAATAGCGAATCTAGATGAGCTACTTTTGAGGTTGGAACGAAAGGCAGGCAATCACAATATTAAGAAAATAGAATGGCAAAAGGATGATACAATTTTTCATCACTTTAGTATTGCAAAATTTAAAGATATCGGGAATAATATTTTAAAACATTTAACTATTATATTAACAGAACCAGTTGAGACAGTAACTGACGAAGACAAGAAACCTAAACTCATGCAAATTTACCACAATGATCCGATATCAGGCGGTCATTTCGGAAACAAGAAATTATACGCGAAAATACGCACTAAATACTACTGGAAAAATATGACACGCGACATTGCCAAATTTGTTAAGAATTGCGAAAAATGCCTATTAAACAAAGTAAAACCAAAAATTAAAGATAACATGGTTCTCACACCAACTCCTTGCAAGCCTTTTGAAATTATCGTTATAGACACGATAGGACCTTTGCCTGAATCAAACAATGGAAATAAGTTCGCTATTACCATGATATGCGATTTAACCAAATACCTAGTTACAATAGCTATACCAGATAAAACTGCAAAAACAGTTGCATCTGTAATTTTCGAAGGTTTTGTCTTAACCTATGGCATAATGAAATCAATAAAGTCCGATTTAGGGACAGAATTTAAAAATGACATTTTCCTGGAATTGACCAAGCTTTTAAAAATCAATCACAATTTTTCTACACCCTACCATCACGAAACCGTTGGTACCATCGAAAGAAACCACCGAGTATTTAATAAGTACTTACGAGCTTACCTTAATGCTAATTTTTCTAAAATACTTTACATTTCTGCATAATACAACCCCATATATGGTCTTTGATAACAAATTTACACCATTTGAGTTAGTATTCGGTAGAAAAGCTACTTTGCCAAATGAGTTAACAAAAGAAAAGATTGATCCAATTTACAACATTGAAAACTATGCTAGCGAAGTAAAATACAGAATGCAAAAGTTTCATATTTTAGCAAAAGAACTTATTGAAAAACATAAACAAAGAAATAAAAAATTGTACGATAGAGATGCTCGCCCAGTAAATGTAAACAAAAATGATATGGTACTAGTTCAAAAAGAGCCTCGTGATAAACACAAAAATGTATATAAAGGTCCATACAAAGTGACTGAGGTAGACGGTGTTAATGTAAAGATTTTTGATAAAGCTAAAAATTTTCCATTCATAAAAATCGTATACAAAAAATTACTTAAAGAAATTAATAAATGAATTCTAATTATATTTAATCAAATTGAAGATTTCATAAATAATTGTTTTTGTTTTTATCGACCTATTGATAAATGATTCAAGGTTCGATTCGAGCTCAAGGCCCGAACAATAATTTTTTTCTAATGATAATTATTGTTATTTTTTAATTTTTCTAAATTTGAAAAATTGTATTTTGTTTTTGGAGTAGATGCAGGTTGTCTGAAAAATTTTTTACTTACTATTCCAAAAACAAAATACAATTTTTCAAATTTAAAAAAATTAAAAAATAACAATAATTATCATTAGAAAAAAACATTATTGTTCTGGCCTTGAGGTCGAATCGAACCTTGAATCATTTATCAATAGGCCGATAAAAACAAAAACAATTGTTAATAAACCATGAGCACTTGGGAATGTCAAACAAAGTAATTGACAATAAACAAAAATCCAGCATTATCAGTGATTTGCACCAGATGGCGCAACACTGAATAAATATAGTTGGTAAAAAGGAATAGAAGTATAGCTAAATGGTTAGCGCAGCATGCCTAAAGCGTACTGATGATGAAGGCTTAGCACCCTTCGAAATGGATCTATCTGCGCCAGGGATGCACCTTAACGTTAAGCTAATCGATTATCAAAAAATTTCCACCGTTTCCGTTGAAACACTTCGAAATATTATCGATAAAGAAATTATCAAGATAAATTGTATGCCGTTTTTAACCGAAATGAAAAGCTTTCGTTAACGTTAAAAATGTTAACAAAAACGTGATACTTTATGTTTGAATTGTGCTGGTAATGCTATAGCCATGGTGAAGCCGTAAGGTGGTAACAGCGAGCGGACATAATTCGTTGGTGGTAATGTCAAAAATACTCTGAGAAATGTTCGTACTGTCAAAATTCATGAGAAAAGTTGCAATCAGATTGGCTAATGCTTTCAGCTTTAATGACTCCGTCATCAATCAGCTTTGCCAGCATAGTTTGAAATTAATAATGAACATAAACGATTTGATTTCCTTTTGATATGGCAGAAAACGAAACAAAATCATTTCGTTAATTTGACGTTCTTAACGTTAATAAACGAAACGAAATGACTTTGTTTCGTTTATTAACGTTAATTATCGTAACGAAATGTTATCGGTTCGTTGGTTAAGCATGCCTGATCTGCGCAGCTATGGCAGGTTGTCTGAAAAATTTTCTACTTACTATTCCAAAAACAAAATACAATTTTTCAAATTTAGAAAAATAACAATAATTATCATTAGAACAAAATTATTGTTCTGGCCTTGAGCTCGAATCGAACCTTGAATCATTTATCAATAGGCCGATAAAAACAAAAACAATTGTTAATAAACCATGAGCACTTGTGACACCTATCATATTAAGTAGAAGAAAATGAAAAAGTTCTGCAGGGCGAAATCAAACGCCCTTGGAATCTTGGCAGGAATACTGTTCGTGGTATGACATATATAAATAAATTAGCGGTACCCGACAGAAGATGTTCTGGGTCACCCTGGTCCACATTTTGGTCGATATCTCGAAAACGCCTTCACATATACAACTAAGGGCTACTCCCTTTTAAAACCCTCATTAATACTTTCGTACAACACATTCTAGAGTCACCCCTGGTCCACCTTTATTGCGATATCTCGAAAAGGCGTCCACCTATAGAACTAAGGCCCACTACGTTTTAAATAATCATTAACACCTTTCATTTGATACACATGTTATACAAACATATTCCAGGGTTACCCTTGGTTCATTTTGCTAAATGGTGATTTTCCCTTATTTTGTCTCCAAAGCTCTCAACTGAGTATGTAATGTTCGGTTACACCCGAACTTAGCCTTCCTTACTTGTTTAATTTACTATTTAAATAAAATTTGCTTACCTTCCAAACATCTTTTACAATAACTATAAGCAACATGTGAAGCCCATGTCTTGTCTTGATTCCAAACAGGACAGCCAGAATATGCTTCGTGGGCTTCACAGAGTCTCATCCTCTTATGTATTTAATTTATATTCTATATCTCGAAATTTAATAAATTGCCCACATATATAACAAAACGCATCGGTCTCATATTTACACTTTCGCGACGACATTTTAGGGTATTCTAGATTTGTACAAAACACCTGATCGTTGTTTAGTTATCACTCTAGCGCCATGAGTATTGTTACTATAATTATTACGGCAGCAAACTTTATATCGAAAAAAGGTATTCTCTTTTCGTTTTTGTTTATAAAATAAAACAGAAAATCATGAAATAAACTTTAGGACAGAGAAAAAAATTTTGTTTGTAGAGTCGTGTTATACAAGGGACCCTCATGAAAACCTCTTAAGGAAAAAATTAATAAATGTTTCTGTTCTGGACTCCAAATTCTTTTGACCTTAGTAATACTAATACCGGAACCCATCTACATGGCTTAATAGACAGGCATTATATCTGAAGGGTGAAGCCAAGTATACTGTCCACAAATCAACATAATCTTTCGCTTTTCACGTTTTTAGCTTAAAAGTGAAATCAAAGAAAACTAAAATATTTTTATAAGGAAACTTAAGACATTTCAGGTACGATGCAATATATTTAAAACCTTGTTTTATCATTAAATGTTCAGTTGAAATTAGCAATATTCTGTTTAAATAGTAAATTATAACAGCAAAAATGTATTAGACTAATCCTTTCATGGTTAATAAAAAACGAAGCTATATATATTCGTGCACCCAATTTCATGGATATATCCAAAGAGATAGATAGGTTTGCATTTAAACAGACATGCGAGTCACATGGGTAAATCGGACCACCTAGTCGGTCTGATCATACCGGCAAACTTTTTGATGGGACTGTACTCCTATTTGCATTAAAATTTTCATGTAGCGGACTAAACTTAGTATAGAACCGCATCTTCATGAAAGCTATGGAAAAAAGAAGATATATCTGCTACTAACCTGTGGCAGTTGACGCTTCTTAGGTGAGCCTGTTGGTGTGGCAGTTGCAGAGCGCGACTGAAATCGTGTATGTTGTGTAGATCCTTGGTTAATAGAACCACCTCCTACTCCACCCAAACCGACACCGCCAGGAATGCCTGCTAAAGCGCCAGCACCACCCGGCAGTGAATGACCGTATGGTGAACCGGATGCGTGTATTGGAAGAACTGGATAGTCTATATAGCGATCGTCAGGTGGAGAAAGTGAACCACGTCTTGGGCTACTACTTCGATAATAACTATGACCGGCACCAGTAACGCCGTGATAGCTGTCAGTCGGTGCTGCTGAGTGACTACGTTGACCGAGGCTCATGCCACTAGGGCCAGATATGGCACCATTTTGTCGTAAATAACCGGTGCTCACCTGCTGCAATTGGAATTAAATTGAAATCGTAAATAAAGCAAGAAATTCAAGTTCAATTTATATTAAGACTATTGCCCAGTTTTATTTGGCGATGGGTTGAATTTTACGACATCTTAAAAACTTGTTATACATAGCTGCCAAGTCTTTTATAATGTATTAAACGAAATAAAATTATATTTTGATCAAGTCAAATATTATAAACATTCGCATGCATTTTTTTTTGGTATTTCGAGTGCTGAAATTATACAATGAGCTAATAGAATAGAAATTATCTTATATCCGGCATTCCATTAATATGCCACCACTCCCTTTTTTCTGAGCACTAGACAGTTTTACTTTAAAAATCGAATTCAGAGCTCTTCGGAAATGGTAAATCGTACTAAAGGAAGATAGTAATTTATCACTATTTTTATAGTTTGACAGTGTCATATTTATCGTTTGAGAGAAAATGATTTTCGATCTGTGGGCGTAAGCAACGATACGGCCCAGGTAGGTTGGACTCTAAAAAGGCGACCTAAAGTAAATAAAAACTTTAAATGGTTATATTGGTGACGATTTAATTATGGAACGCCCGATATGTCGTCTGCTGAGAGATACATCACCCCATCTGGTCTGTTGTATCGAAAATGCCCTATTTCAGAACTTTTTGAATAATGCCATATTGCAGAATTAGTTTAAAACGTCCTATATCGAAATTCGGTTGAAGAACGCCCCACCTCAAACTTTGCTTGGAAAACGCACTATCTGGGCTCAAATTCAATACATTTTGACATAAGTTGAGCAGTTTATGAAAACATTTCTAAGATAGGTCGTTCCTCAACCGAATTCTGAGAGATAGCGTTTTTGAAACAGCAGACGAGATAGGGTGATATTCCACTCAGCAGACGATATAGTTTGTTTAAATTTCAAATATATTACGATTTCTCTAAATAATTAAAGATTTGATATAAAAGTGTGAGTATTTGTGCATGAGTGTACTTAAAATAAAAAATCAAGCAAATTGTGTTTGAAATAAATGTCTAATATATGTCAGATCCTGTAAAGAAACAAATTAGTATAAGCCAGAACGTATTGAAATGGTATTTAGTAAGGAGACAAATAACTACCAACTAATAATTTCATACATATAAATTACAAAGTAGCAAAGTTTTATGTAAAAAAACGTAGTTAGTTTGAGAAAAATTAAAAAATAGGCATTACTTAACGCTGATTTAATGGAAGCAAGTAAACGCTCTGATATAATGATTGTGCGGCAAAAATATGTGACAATTTTATTTGGAAATTTATGAGGACAAGATGTTTAGTGTCAATACTTTCTACAAATCTTCAAACCGGTTTGAGTCGAATCCCCTTTTTCGCATTTTTACTTGAACCACGATACAAACCCTGATGGTTTTGGAAAAGAGACAATATATAAATTTGCTACCCAACATCTAATTTGTTTTGAAGACAAACTTCTAGATTCGACTATCAATATAAAATCGTCTACGAAATCTGTCCAATAGAGCTTCCGGTTGGTATGCAACATGTCGAATATAATGTAAATTTGCGTATTCCTAACATTTCTGCTATAAATAAATTCAATATTTAGTAAAAGATCAGTAGCTAAATTTACTAACTTTTAAAGTTTCTGCAGTCGAGACTTTCATCTGTCAGTTATTGGTTGCCTTGCCGATCGAGAGATTCCACTAACTTGGTATTAACAACACTTTTTAAGTATTTATTCAAAGCGAGAAAAAGTAGCATCTCTGGTAGAGAAATGTCAAAGTTTACGAAAACGGTCAAAGAGAAAATAAAAAAAAATATGTAATGATTCGCTCGCGTCACAAATTTTGACAGGATTCAGCAAAGCTAAGTATTTTTCATTGTGAATTCATACAAGTGGCGAATGCTTGTAAAAAACTTTCACAATAGTAAACAGCCTCGGTCACCAGTTCAATCGCTCTTCGATTAATAAAACCATTTGCCAAGCAGTGTTTTTCAAACATTTTTGTAGATGACTGGTATATTGCACTTTTTATTTTTATTATATTTTAAAATGTTAGCAAAGTTGGCTACTCATATTTTATCTATTAATTAGATTTTAGAAATGAATATTAATATGTAGTCTGATTTTTTGTAAAAATATTTAAAAGAAAATTTGATTTGAAGCACAAAAGGGCAAATTAATGGCACCTCAATTTAATAACGGCGAGAAAAAACAAACCTTTCTTTCATTTTCTGGCCATTCGCGTCAGCTAATATTTGACAGGTAGGAAAGACAATGGGGGAATAGAAACATCATTTTTCACTTTTATGAATTCACAATGGTATTTTTGATGTTATTTATTTTAATTGAACGTTTACTGTCTTCCTTGCTATTTTTTTTTTTTTTCAGAATGGTGTCCACTAGCTGCAGAAAAAGCCTAGCGTGAGCTGAACAAATGAAGGAAATGGTCACATTCTCATTGAGATTAGCATCCGGAAGACTATACGGACTGCAGAATAATGAGAAAAAATGGAAGGAAATTGCGGCGAGGCTCAACGTTGCATACCCTGCAGTCAAACCTACTCGTTGTATAATAGATGAATACTAGTTTGCAAAAAATTCCAACTAGCTCGAGCTCTGCCTTTTTTCCATATTAGCCACTGGTATTTTTAAAACGGCGATGTCCTACGAAATATCAGTTGCCAGTCTCTGCAACAGCATCATACCACTCGACATACTAGTAAGTATATACATCAGAGTCGTACCAACTGAGATACTAATTAGTTTCGGCAAGACTACCATACCCTTTGGTATGCTACTCAGTCTATGGCTCATCGACCTGGGCATCAGCTAAATGCCTATTTATATACTGCTACGGTAGACCCATTCGTATTGAAAAATCTCGCGAAAATTGATAAATAAGCTGAAGCTTATTTTGCTGCCAAGTCAATCATAAATACAGGGCCAGATTAACAAATAGGCAGAATAGGCAGTTGCCTGTGACCCCCGATTTTGGGGGGCCCCAGAAAAATGAAAAAAACTTTTAAAATTTTCCTACAAACATAAAATTCTAGAAAGTGAAAGAGAATGTAATCAGGGCCCGTATTATGTGTTATGATCCGTGATCGAAACTTATTTTTTAAATCAAAATAGCTCTTAAAAGGTGAATGGGATTAGTGGCATATTTGAACTAGCGACAAATAGTACTCGTTAGATCCACTCTTTATTATAATTTGAAAAAAACTTTGACAGTTGCATAGTTATTGCTTGAGTGAAAATGGTTTTCAGACACTGATCGTAACACGTAATACGGCCCCAGCACTGAAAATAAATTTTACTCAAATAAAACTCAATTTACCGCGCTCAAAAGGCGACGACCGACGAACTAGACAAGGTTCCTAAAAAGGACATTTCCGACTCATTTGACAAATTGAAAGTGCAAAGAAGTGGATCGAAGTGAAAGGAGAGTATATTGAATAATAAAAAGAATTATCTCAAAATGTACACTGGTTGTTTTTATTTTGAAATATTTCGGTTATTTTTGGAGCAGAGGGTGTAGAAGCATTCAAGCGGAAATTTCAACAAGAATGATGAAGGAGTTAATGATTAATGATGGATGAAAAATAAATGAATGTATTGTAACAAATTTGGGGATTTCCTGATATTTTTTGTAAGGATCATTAGAAAAGAGTTTAGTTTCATTCCGTAAAAAGTTCAATGATTTCGAGGAAAAAACAAACAAATTATTACCTGGTGTAGATTATACAGAAATCGTAAAACATACTCGGGGTAGAAAAAAAACAACCTAATTACGCAAATGCTCCACAAGTAGAATTTTCGCCACGCGATGATTTTAGGACAAAAGGTTTCGTCGAAACCATCGACAATCTTTACAGTGAAATCAAGCGACGTGCGAAAGTGTATATGGAAGTTTCAGAGAGATTTGCATTTCTCATCAACTTTTCTCTAAGTGATGAAGACCTCCACGAAGCTATAAATAACTTAGTTGGTTTTTATTCTAGAGATTTGAAGAATTTTTCATTGAAATGAAACATTCCAAAGTTACGTGAACTCCAGATACACTGATGCACAAAAAACTCATAGTCATTTGTATAAGATTCTAATGGAAGATCAATTTGCCGACGTATTTCCTAACACAGAACTAGCTCTTCGGATTTTTTAACATTAATGGTCACAAATTGTTCTGTTGAACGATCCTTCTCGCAATTAAAAAGACTCAAAGCTGCTGAAAGACGTGAAATAGGGCCCCCAAATTGATGGTTGCCTAGGGTCCCGTTAAGGTTTAATTAGGACCTGCATAAATATAAAAAGGGAATATCAAAATATCCCCAAAACTCTAGTCAATGGACTACTCAAACACTAACTAGTATGACAAAGCTTTACAAAATTCTAATCAACGAACTAGAATGTTTGTTGATTTGTTTGGCTTTGGACTGCAGGGTAGTTCACCACATATAATACGTTTTACCTGTTTCTGTGGCGATATTGCGATGATATTTGTCCTCTCAACTTTGCATACGTATGTTCAGCGACATCGGTAACAATATCTGGATCAACGCGGTACAATTTCCGAAACTCCGTTCGCGCTAGCTCAAAACTGCCGTCAACATCCCTGAGCATAGGTCGGTCCAACGCTCTTACATTATTTGCAAAAGCGTTCTACGACAAATTTTACGCAACGAACACAATACCATGTTCTTTAAAAAAATTTACAAAATTAACTTCTAAATAAGAATAATTTCGGTATTTAAGTCAGTAAATAAACACGCTGGGCTTATTTTATCCAGTTAAGGATTGACAAAACTTAGTGAATAGCAGAATTGTTAAAATTATAAAATTGTAATTATTGGTAAGCGAATCTACAACTGTCAAATGTTGTTAAGAAAGTTAATGATTGGCGCTACAGATTTGCGTAGAAGTACTCTAAGTAGCCAACAGGGGCATACGCATGAGGGATTTCATGAAGCATACGAGGTACTAATCTCAACAATTATGTATTGCTCCCAAGCCTGTTCAGTATTCTTTCGAGTGCTTTTTCCAATTGCACTTGAGAACAAGTGACTCGGGCTGTTTAGGAACTTTGTATGGCCTTCCTCTGAATATGGTTTTTGGGTATGTATACTGTTTAGAATTTTAATATATGTAGATAGTGAATAGCCAGTCGCTGGTTTTAGGAAGGTTCTCATAAAATTTGAACCTTAGTTTATCTCACTGAGAAGCCTCATTAAAGTATAGCTGGAAAATTAGAAGAATACCTCAGTTACCAGAATTTACGATATATCAACGACGTGATGTTATTGTACATACATATATCGCGCAAAAGACAGTATCGCCTTTAGCATTACTTCGGCTTATACTCAATACCCCCTCTATCAGCAAAAACCCAGTTTTTGGGGAGAGTAAAAAATCCGTTTTGACAGATATGTTGTGAATTGCTAATAATATGAAGTACCCCAAAAGGCGATGAAAAATGCCGGTTTGTATTCAAATTACTATTTTCTTCTAAACTCAGCTTTTTAGTTTAAAGCCAGATAGAGCTTTTCACTTTTCGAAAGAAAATTATATTTATAAAAAATATTGTTGAGGTTTTTGCAGAGAAAAAGAAAATATTAGTTTTTTGGGTGTAGCTTTTATATTAAACTATGTTTAGGGAATGACGCCTTGTATTAGTGGGTAAAGTGCTCGAACTCAAGTTTAACAGCCATGCTGTTGGGTTTCATAGCATTTCTTATTACGGACGGACCTGTTAAATCAAAATATTTTTTTACACCGATGGTATTTATAAACGGAAGTTTATGTATATCTTGACCTCTTTACATCATTGCACTCCAACGTTATCCAATTAAAGCAATAATACATATACTTTAATATATGTGGACACACGAATGAGGGTTTTGCTTTAAAAAAAAATTTCATTGCTGATAGAAAATTTTTCAAAACGAGAATATAGCCTTTGAGATAAGTTTTAAAGCTGGCATTAATGTCATATATGGAAGATAAGTCAGAGATCATACCTTTTAAAACTCGTTCTCGATAAAATTGCTGATGGAGGCTATTGATTATGAGACGAGTATTAGGTAAATTTTTCGTTTACCACGCTATGCTTTTGTTTTTGTTATTTGATATATCAATATTATTTTAAATAAATTATAATTCATCGAATGCACTTATTTAACTATGGCTCACCATTGACAGTCCCACGATCGATTCATAGTTTGCAAGCTCTAGTACTAAAACCACAGGTTAATGAAATTTGAATGGTTCCTAACTGGAATTCATATCTCAACATTCGTTATTCTTGTTTGGAGAAGTTTTAGTTGGTTTGAATTTTTTTTTTTTTTTGATTTTTTGAAATAGTTGACAAATACTTTGCAAATGCAAATACGCCGAAGTCAAGTGGGGCCAGCTATTGACACAAGAAATTTTAGGTGACAACCCAAATTTGCAGAAACCGCCTTAAGTTTTCTAAGCCCCTTTTGTATTAAATTCTAGATTAACTTGCTTACTTCTATCATTAGCCTTTTTTATCATACGCTATTGCTTTTCAAACACACATAAATTCTTTAAAGTTTGGTTTCAAACCTGGTTATGATAACTTTGTCCAATGCCAGATACCGTGCGATAATCACGTGCAACCATACCAGCAACCCGCTTGCGACCCTGCGGTGACATGTCACGTCTTGATAGACGTGAATTTAACTCAATCTGTAGAATTGACGGAATTTAAAAATTGTGTTGGTGTTCCCAAGTTTGAGCAATTTTTGTTATCAAAGTTTAGTAGAAAAGATGCATACATTTTTTTTCATATGAATGCGGATAGGCGGATGAGTTTTGTGCAACGGAGTTAATTATTAATATATAACGCGTTGAGAGGTTCGAACGTGATTATGGTAATGCCATCGAAATAGTTTGAAAGAGAGAAAAGAAATAAATGAAATACAAAAATACAAATTATCATAAAATTTTTTATGAAATAATTCACAGTTTGCTTTTGCACTAGGTGGTTTAAGGCTTTATGGAATGACGCGATCGAAATGATGCTTACACAGCTTGGGACATTTATTATATATGTAGACACATACGGTGAAGGGGACTGGAACACTACACGGGCGGAAATGGGAAAAAGTTCGGGTGTGAAATATGATTGGCGTGACGTTAGATGATATAATTAAACCTAGGGAGAACCAGGACTAAATAGGAGAATACCTGCAGAAAGTTTTTCATTGGGAATGAGTTCCAACGATTAATAGGTATTTATCTACATGTTAGGAAAACGTTTAAAATGATTGGTTTTGTGAAGTTGAATTGCATATAAACAGGCGCTAGAACATGGTGACAGCAATAAGTAAGTACATGTGTGAGGTTGAGCTCAAGAAATTAAATAATGAGTGAGAAGAAAACACAATTAAAAAGATTTAACAATGCATGCGATCTAACATTAATAATATAGAAGCGAACAACAGCAATTACTTAACAATATAAGGCAAGTGCAGTTCTAGATTTGGTAATGTTGGGTATAAATTCACGTAACGCTATGAAATATACATATCTTAAAAAAAAAAACTTATTTATGTATGTGTTCTCATTCGTTCAAAAGATTTTTTTTCGTATTCTTTTGAAATGCTTAAGATAATTACTTACTAAAGTATTTACATTTATAATTTTCTTCTTATTTTTATCATAATCATAATTGACAAATGTTATTCGATTTTAGCTTAGATGCAGACTTACAATCGAACCCAATAAAAACGCACTGCGGCAGTTTTTTGTCAAAAATATCTGATGCACGTACAAATTGTATTAGAGCAGCCGAAATTGAATTTACTGCGTAAAAAGCTAACTCGATTTCCAACTTTTTTCTGCGTGACATTTCGGTTTGATGTTTGCATACATGTTTTGCATTGTCGCAATCATTGTGAATTCATACAAGTGTCGAATGTTTAAAAAAAAAAAAAAACGTTCACAATAGTAAACAGCCACCTGTTCAATCGGTGTTCGATTACTTAAATCAATTGTAAAAGACTGGCAATATAGCATTATTTACATACTTTAGAATTCTTGCTAATTTGACTGCTCATATTTTATTCAGTAACTAGATTTTTGAAATTAGTCATTATTTAGTTCGACTTTCTGTATACACAATGAAAAGAAAAGCTGATTTGAAACACAAATGGCCGATTCATGGCACATGCAATACGGGCGAACAAAAAACAAGCCTTTCTAGCATTCTCTGGCCATTCGCGACAGCCATTCTCCCTGTCAGCTATTATTTGACAGGTTGGTATGGCAATAGAGGAATTGAAAGATATTTCACTTGTATGAATTCACAATGGTCGCAATGCATACCTATTTCGGTTAGGGCAAAGGAAGTCGTATATATTCGTGCGTTACGCAAACGCAATGCGTTTTTATTAGGTTGGCATGTTACAACTTTACAATTGCATATATACATACATACATTTTTACATATTTATATGGAAACGTATGTGCAAATGTAAGCGAAACATTTCTTTCTTATAGTGATAATTTAATTGAACAAAAAAAAAGTCCGCTTTACGTTGTTGGTGTTGCAATTACCTAAAGTATCTAAAACAGGCACATCAAGATTATGAAAAAATTATGCAAGTCCTTTAAAAAATCAGTCATCATCATTATACAAATATCACAGTTTCATTCAGAAAAAAAAACAGACAAGATAACAAAATAAAAGAAAGAGAGAGAGAGAGTAATAGATAAGCATACACATCTGTATACATATTTAGGTATTCAAAACGTTTTGAGTGAGAGAGCTATACGCGTTATACACAAATCTCATCACTTCTACAAAGTTTCGTTTCAAAAAGCATGACTTTAAAGATTCACATTTGAAGGCAACACCAATTAAAAAGAACCTACTTAAACGCAACACTAAGGACCGTTTTCACCATCTCACAGCTGACTTTTGTTTATACCTTTGCCTCATTTAGCATATAAAAAAACGACAATTTCGATAACTTATAGATAAGTGGCTAAGGGAAGATGGTGAAAATGGCCCTAATTCTAGGGGGACTCATGTAACCGTATAAATGCCTTATAATGTGTGTAAACGTATAAATTTATCTAGTGCGTAAACGAGCTGTCAAATTTTTTATGAAAAATCATTTACACAATTTGTATAAATTTACGCGCACATTTCATTGTGTAAACGCGGTAAACTCAAAGGAATGCAACCTTGCAGACATTACAGCAGGCATTTTCATCAGAAATCTCCAACATCAGCAAGTAAATGCGTTTTAGTTTTGATTTTTCACTTAATCTTGGCATTTTTTAATTTGTATAACATCAAAAAAATTTTGTTCGGCAATAATACAGCTGATAAACAATCAAGTTTATCAAGAGTATTACTAGGTGCGTTCATATAACAGCGTGTGTAAATGGATATAATTTTACACCTTATAAGTTTATATGCTTTCATGAGTCCCCCTTCTTTAAAGACGCAGACATAAATTTGCACGAAAAGAAAAAAAAATGTGAAAAGTTCAGGCAATACAGTTTAGTAGAAATGAGAGAAATGAATATGAAATGTCGTGATTATATATCGTTGACCTATTCCCAAAAGTATAAATGTACACTTTTTCCCTTTAAAAAATTAAAGGCTCCACTGCGTTATATATTGTTGATTGCTCTATACTATAGAAAATTCCCGAGTCCAAGGTTAGAAGAAAACACACTTTCCACCGTATAAATAATTTTTAAAACTCCAGCGCCCAACATTTTGATTTTTGCACATACATATTTCTGGCATTATGCAATGACAGTTTTACTTCAAATTCCTCGTAGCTGTTTTTGAAAATATTTCCTTCGCCATAAAATGTCATCTTGGACTGAGTAGGCTATGGGAATGCAAATCTGTTTTTGCGAACAAAATCATGTTCTATAATTCACTGATCGCAGCAGTTCCATTGAGCGGTTTGAAGGTCTTGACGCTACAATGTCAGATTTGGGATCACTCGGTGTTTTGAATTGGCGTCAGCTAGCAAAGCCAAGAAACGACTTGACCGCTTTGTTATACAAACGTAGCAGTATAAACCGTTATGCTCATAATAAATAAGAACACGTTCTTTAAAACCCTGTTTGTGTGTAATTCTTAAAAATGTAGATCTCAGGCTTCAAACAGCCAAAAAACTATTTTAGAGAAAGTTCTGCGATATAGAATAGTTGGAAATGTGATTGGTTTCTTATCATTTAATTGTAACCAGTAGTAGTGCCAGTCTTTGTGAAAAAGATACGGTTGTTTTAAAATAATGGGGCCGAACTCGTTGGGTTAAACAGAACAGTTTTAGTTGTTGAAGTTTTTTGAAGGTGGTGTATTTCGAAAAACTTCAACACATATTTGCGTAGTTCAAAGTTGTCAATAATTAAAGAATGTATACAATATTTGAAAATCACATCGACAACTATGTAAGGTGTAAAGTATGTATATGAGACAATCAGCGCAAAAGTGATGTAACAATGGACTAAGAAAAGTATGAAAATTTTGCATTTGCCTCTCTTGTCTTACTATTAGTCCCCCCTGTAAAAATTATTCTATTGTGGATGCTCCTATTTTAAAAATTCATAACGAGTAAATTATTTTGTACTAGAACCTTATGTTGAGTGTTACAACACTTTTGAGCTAAAATCATCATTTACCTATGTATATATTAAAAGCTAAGGCTATTAAGCCCTGCTGTATTTGACACAGCAGAGGAGGAAGAGATGTTATCGACGAAATGATGGTACACAATCGAATTTCGGGGATGATTTCAAATCAATATAGAATATATAAATATATCAGCCATGGATTGTGGAATTGTATCTTATATACTTTTTTCGAGATATATCTTGAATTGTAAGCTTTGTGATGTATACAAGAACTGCATACTTACACGGTTAAAAGTTTGAGCCTTAATGTAATAACCATATGAAAAAACCAAATTTCGTTCCGTATAGATTATATCGGTGTTCCCGAAGATGAGTGCAGAGATCTGGGTGTTAATTAGAGAAGTCTATGCCTGCATTTATAAAAAAAACTTGTGGGCGGTGGCTTGGTTTCGAACCGACGCACCACGTATTATAACAGCTTGCTCTACCTATTGAGTTTTAACACCTTTGTAAGAAAACTTATATGAATAGTACAATTTTTCGAAAAATAATCTTTGACTTGCAGCACTTTTCACAAATGAAATTTTTTATTTTTAAATTTTCAGCACCAAGTTTAAACTCTTGGGGTTTGCTTTACAACCAGACGTATGTATATATAAGTTTATGTTTTTGAATTTTTTGGAACTTTTTTGTTTTTAAACTATTTTATATATGTATAATGTATATAATTCTTATTTAAAAATATTCCCAGTTAATTCTGTTTTCAGCTTGATATCAATCATGAATATCCTTTTTAACACCTTAACATTAGCTCCATTTATTTGTGTATATAAGTAACTCCCCTTCGTTTGTATCAAAAAAGAAAACAAAATGTTACGTAACCGTATTTTGAGGTTATAAATCATTTGTTTTCAATGACTACATTAGACGACACAATAAATTTCAGTGTAAATATCTATTTTGCTTTTTCTTATGAATTTTATGATGTTATGAATTTTATGATCTTTTGAAATCGTGCGTGGCAGTACAAATATTTCGCGGCTAGCCACGGTCAATGTGAGTTTTGAGTATAGAACCGATTACGGTTTTTAGTAGATACCCCTCTATATATAGCGGTATGAAAAGTTTTGCGAAAATCTAAATTTTCAATAAATTAATTAACATTTTTCTGGTAAATCTTATAACTTTAAACGAGCAATTCTTGTATATTTGTATAGCCGAACGACCTCGCGAACGGCTCAACCGATTTAAATGAAATTTGGCAAAGATATAACGTGTTAGCTTCTAAGACTTTCTACCAAGATGTTGCCACTCAGAATTTTTCAAAAGGTTGCCACCTATTCGAAAAAAAAATTTCCTTGAGATACGCCGACATGCGTATCAACGCATTACAATGCGGACATCTTTGTGTAGGGTTGCCATTGAGGGTTGCCACCTAATCGAAATAAAAAAAATTGCATGAGATATGCCGATATGGATATCAAACGAAAACTATTTCACTCCGCATTACAATAGGGACATTTTTTAGTAGGGTTGCCATTTAGGGTTACCACCTATTCGAAATTAAAAAAAAATTGAATGGGATACGCCGATATGGGTCTCAAACGAAAGGTATTTCACTCCGCATTACAATAGGTGCATTTTTGAGTAGGGTTGCCATTTGGGGTTGGGGTAGTTAGACGAAACAGTACTCTACTTACTCATATTCTATTAAAGCTTTAAAGGAGTACATTAAAGTTAAAAATCTTACATATAATACGACTAAATTTTCTTAATTTCACACACGCTAATAAAAATGAATTGCAATATCAAGGCACCGTGGCAAATTCTAGCAAAATACATTTACATGCATATTTTTGGCAAATATGAAATGAATAATTGCAATTTCTCACAGATTACTATTAGAAAGATTTCTCACCATAGCAAAAATATATCTCACAATGGTAATTTGCTACCGTTGAACACTAGAGGCATTTTTTCAATTTGAAAACGACATCTAACCATTTAACTACTTACCAACAGATGGCGCTTAGGGAAGTAAGTTGACATTTAATTAAACTAACTGATAGTTGTCATTAGTGAAATTTACAAGTTTTTGGAATGTAATAAAGGTGTGAGACTTTCATAGTGTATAACTAAAAAAATTTTTGAAATTAATAATTCGGCGCATGAAGATACTCTACCTAAATAACTTCGCTTCCCAAGGCAGTCGGTTCTATGAACCGGAGCAACTCGGGATTTTTCCGAGTTTTTTTTTTTTTTTTTTTTAATTTGTTGCGTCCCTCCCACAAATTGTCATCCTCCCAGCAGCTCCTTGCAGCGGGACTGCTCCATATTCTCTTGCTCCGGGAAGGTATCGAATCCAATCCGGGTCCGTCTCCTGACCCCGGTCCTGAGAAATGGTTTTGCTGCATCTGCCGGAAAAGAATCTTTTTAGGACGGTCATACTCTTTTCAGTGTGTCTCGTGTAAGGGATGGTTGCATCGGACAGGTTGTTCTGGGCTTGATCCCAAAACCCGACGTCCACGTAAATTTTATAAATCTTTTGTGGCTCCTTGCTGTTCACGTCCAAGGGCGTCCCATAGTTTACGCCTTAGCGCCCCCCCCCCCCCCCCCCCCCCCCTACTACCTTCCAGCAGCCCAGCTGCTCAGCAAGCCACAACTAGTACCCGCTGCTGCTCGCACCCCGCGGCGCCTACAACTCAAACAGCTGCTACCACTCATAACTACTATCTTCGTAGTAGATTCGGTAGCAATGCTGAGCATCAGCCCCTGCTCCCGTATGTTCTGGGTATAATGTCCACAGAAAAGATCGCATGAGCGGAAATGGAGGCGGCCTCGCGTTTATCATACACCACTCTGTGCAATATCATATATTTGATCCTGGCATCGACCGCAGGGACAATGTCTTAGAACGTCAAGGCCTATCTGTCCGGTCAGGCGATGCAAACCTAGCCTGCCACCTGTTGCCCCAGTGGATACCGCCCAAATATTAGCGCCTTACTCACTGGCAACAATCGCATTATCTTAGGCGACTTTAATGCCCATCACGATCTATGGCATTCAAACTTGCGGGCGGACAGTACGGGTGAGATGTTGGCGGATCAAATAGAAGAAACGACGTTCTGCACAATAAACGGAGACGCCCCACTCGTATGGTAGGAAGCTGTCACAGTTCGCCGGATATCTCAATCGTGAGCGCAGAACTCGTAAACTACGTAAACTGGAAGCTGATGGTAACATTGGCATCCGACCACCTGCCTATACTTATTTCGTTCGAGCGTACCGCCGAATTCATCGTTACAGAAAAACGCACTTTCATAAACTTTAAAATAGGAAAGTGGGAGGAATACAAATCTTTTACAGACAACCTCTTTGCTGCCCTCCCTATCCCGACTGATGCCCGACAAGGGGAGCGTGCTTTCCGCAAGGTCATTGAATCCGCCTAGACACGTTTCATTCCCGCCGGGAGAATTTCCGAAATTCGGCCCCAATTCGGCGGAGACCGCAAATTTAGCGAGAGAAAGTGACCTTATAAGACAGCTCGACCCAGGCGACCCCCAAATAAGGGACATAAACCAACGCATCAGATTGCTTGTGGATGAACACAAGCGGGCGAAATGGGAGGAGCACCTAAGAGGTTGTAACCTCTCTGCCGGTGTGGGTAAACTTTGGTTCACCGTAAAGTCCCTATCGAATCCGTCTAAGCACAATGACAAAGTT
Source organism: Eurosta solidaginis (assembly GCF_040869045.1). Classification (NCBI taxonomy): domain Eukaryota; kingdom Metazoa; phylum Arthropoda; class Insecta; order Diptera; family Tephritidae; genus Eurosta; species Eurosta solidaginis. Next base: position 109,630,280 of record NC_090319.1, read on the forward strand.
TCCATCGCCTTCGGCGATAAAGTGCTGTCGGATTCGAAAAAATGCACGAGCGATTTCTGCCGTCAATATGAAATGCATTCTACGGTCAACAAATATAGACGGAGGGCCAACAGACACGCACATAAACATAAATTCAGCGCGTCACCAATTACCATAACCGCCAGAGAGGTTGAAGATGCCATTGGTCACTCTAAACCATCCAAAGCAGTGGGCCCAGACGGCATAGCCATGCCGATGCTTAAAAGCCTAGGGAAAGAGGGTTTCAAATACTTAGCAAATGTCTTCAACCTGTTTCTTTCCACCTTTGTCATACCAGAAAAGAGGAAAATGGCCAAGGTGGTCCCGCTACTAAAGCCTGGGAAACCAGCTAACATAGGAGAGTCGTATCGTTCGATATCTCTCCTATCGCCAGTAGCAAAGACGCTTGAAGCCATTTTGCTCCCCTACTTCCAAGCAAATGTGCAGCTAGCCTCTCATCAGCATGGCTTCAGAAAACTCCATAGCACCACCACCGCGCTAAATGCCATCAGCACCGAAATAAATTGCGGTTTAAATCAAAACCCTCACCATAGAACAGTACTCGTAGCGCTAGACCTATCAACAGCGTTGGATACGGTCAACCATGGCACGTTACTGCAAGACCTGGAAGGGTCTACCCTTCCCCCATGTCTTAAAAGGTGGACCGCAAATTATCTGGGTGGTCGGCAGGCATCAGTGCAATTTAGAAACGAAACATTAAAACCAAGAAGAATTAAACAAGGGGTGCCACAGGGTGGTGTCCTATCCTCACTTTTGTTTAATTTCTATATATCTAAGCAACCTCCACCACCAGAAGGAGTCACTATCGTTTCATACGCCGATGACTGCACAATAATGGCCACAGGCCCAGGCCCACAGATCGATGAGCTCTGCAACAGAATAAACCGCTACCTCCCTGATCTCTCCAGTTTTTTCGCCTCGCGAAACCTGGCATTATCACCGACTACATCTTCCGCCACCTTATTTACAACATGGACGTCCCAAATGTCGACCATTTTGAACATCCACGTAGATGGCACTACGCTACCGACTGTCCTACACCCCAAAATCTTGGGTGTGACGTTTGATCAGGATCTACATTTTGGTGAGCATGCAGCCGCAATTGTTCCGAAAATCCAGAGCCGTAATAAAATCCTCAAATCCCTTGCTGGCAAAACCTGGGGAAAAGATAAAGAAACGCTCATTACTACATACAAAGCAATTGGCAAGCCGTTTACGTGCTACGCGTCACCCATATGGTCGCCAAGCCTAAAAACTACCCACTGGAAGAAGCTACAGGCCTGCCAAAATACTGCTCTCAGAATCGCCACGGGCTGCCTTCTTATGTCCCCAGAACACCATCTACATAATGAGGCGAGAATACTCCCCATCAGGGAGAGAAATGATATGCTAACCAAACAGGTCCTGTTGAATACCCAGAAACCTGGGCATCCAAACAGACATCTGATTGATGAGCCAACACCGCCTAGGGGCTTAAGCAGTCATCTCCGTAAGCATTTTGAGGAAATACGGCACCTGAGAACCCAGCCGTATGAAGCAAAAAAACACAAGCAGGTTCTTGGTGAACTCCAAAGACAAGCGTCGGACCTTTATGTCAGGAATTGCCCGGTGAATCCAGTACTCAAAGGAAAGTACCCAAAACTTGTGGAAGAGGAACGCATACTCCCCAGGGAAACGCGTGTCAATCTTGCTCAACTGCGTTCTGGATACTGTAACAGGTTAAACTCTTACCTATCCAGAATCAACCCCGACATACAAAATGTATGCCCCGCTTGCAATGTGTCCCCACATGACACCAACCATCTCTTTAATTATAATGTGGAATCAACGCCTCTAACACCCCTTGCATTATGGTCCACCCCTGTTGAAACAGCAAGTTTCATTGGACTCCCGTTAGAGGATATTGATGACAATTTGTGATCGGTCGCGACTGTTAGGTGGGGCGAAGCACTGCTACAACAACAACAACACCTAAATAACTTAGTTCTCGATTTCACTAATTGTCATAACAATCCCTTATACTATGGGCTCGAATTACCCATTTAAAATTTTTCATTCCAGTTCATTTTGCGGTTAGTGTTTGATATGTTTTTGAAATCTATTTTTAAGGCAATCAGATATTGGTAAGTAAAAATATATAAAATATGTACATAAGAAAAGTAGAGTTTGATCAATGATGACATGTAGAACAAAGTATGTTATGCGGCATATTCGAAGATTGCCGAGCAAAGCTCGGTCGCCCAGGTACCTAACAATTATTTCCTTTACGATAACATTTAATCTTTGTACGCAGACTAAACAGAAATAAAGTTATGGACGAACATTCGCTACAACCAATGAAAAACTTCATTCCAGATTTTGAGGGTCTATTTGAAGTTTGGCGGTCACCGTGGTGTGATGGTAGCGTGCTCCACCTACCACACCGTATGCCCTGGGTTCGCACCCCGGGCAAAGCAACATCAAAATTTTAGAAATAAGGTTTTTAAATTAGAAGAAAATTTTTCTAAGCGGGGTCGCCCCTCGGCAGTGTTTGGCAAGCGCTCCGGGTGTATTTCTGCCATGAAAAGCTCTCAGTGAAAACTCATCTGCCTTGCAGATGCCGTTCGAAGTCGGCATAAAACATGTAGGTCCCGTCCTGCCAATTTGTAGGGAAAATCAAGAGGAGCACGACGCAAATTGGAAGAGAAGCTCGGCCTTAGATCTCTTCGGAGGTTATCGCGCCTTACATTTATTTTTGTTTTTTATTTGAAGTTTGCAGTTTTTGTATATTCGACTAGGCTTACAATTTGATGACTGCCGCGCATAAAGTAGACTGAATTTTTTTTGTCACACAGTGTTATCAACCGAAAATTTTTAGAACTCATTGCATTTAATATTTACTGCATTTACTGCATTCAAATTTATTGAATTAAACCCCTGATTATTATAGATAATAAAAGAAAGTTTACTTAGGTGAATTTTCTAGGGACCTGAAAAGCTACATTTATATCTTATATCAAAACCTTCCTAGAAAAGTTTATACGTGGAATTTAAAAAGTATAAGACCGGTGTCTCGTGAAAACTTTAAGATTTAGCAGTCAGAAAAAATTTTTTTTGTGAACAAAATTTGTATTTAAAGAACAGATGAATTTTAAAGTTTACTTTTAAACCTTGTCTTCTTTTTTCCAGAGCAGAATAGAAGTAGTTGTCCAACAACAAATTATCCTGTTGCAAAACTGAATGTTTCATACCGACCGAAAGAAATGTAAGCCATTTTTCCGGCTTGTATAAAAATCTCGAACCAGGGGAAGAATTAAACGATTGTTTCTTTAACCTTAATTGATTGAATTCTTCAATGAAAAAAAAAAAAATTATGAAAGATATTTGAAATGAACGACAAACGAGAGTCAGTGAAGTAGAGTAAGTAAATGCTTTCAAGGCATAAAGAACGATCAAAAATTTGTGTATGCTTCTTTCCTAGGAGTTGACAAATTAAATATATATATACTATAATGTAAATGTTGTTTATGAATGAACTCCCATTCTGCTGTATGAATGGTTATACGAACACATAGATAATTTATTGCCAATTAGTAAGGTAGTATAAATAAGAGTCGTTTATTTCTATGGAGTTGTACTGAGTTTACAGTGCAATTTGATGATATAGCGATACAACGAGAAACTAACTTTTTGTACCGATATACATATGTAGATCAAGACCGATCTACATCCTTTACGCCAACTACGAGCAGTATCTGATAAGATAGATACATTTTTTAGGATAAGCTTTAAGTGTCATAAATACACGGCGAAGTCTGAAGTGTTGTGATATTATCAGCACCGGTTATGTTACCCTGAAATGGAGAGAAAAATCCCACCAAATGTCAAACTATATCCCATATTTTTCCCACATTCGAAAATTAAATTGTCTCTTATTTTTCTTGCAGCCTGAAATAATTCTTTTAGTATATTGGAGCCAGAAAAAAAAGTAATAAAATATTTATGTGCTCCCAACTCTATGTCGACCTCAGTGGAGCCTAAAACCTACCGAAGGCATTATCAATGTAATCGATACTTAACTTTTTTGGAAACTGCCGAAAAAAATTCAAGTTTTTAAAACAATTCAAAAATGTTAGGGGTGGTTTCACTTAAAATAATTTTAGCGTATACAGAATATAATAAATAAGTAAAAATTATTATAAAAAGTAAAAAAACTTATTGAATTTTACTAATATTCTGTTTAAACCTAAAAGCAACTCGCAGCATATAGGCAGCTCCATTTGGAGCTATTGAAGGCGACCTTAAAATCGACGAAGGGGTGATGGGTGTCGATTCTTTTTTAGCGGGTTTTTTGGCGCATTGTGAAAATCTGGTCGATGGTAGATTTACTAGGTCTGAAGTCGCACTGATAAGGTCCAATCAGCCGATTCACGGTCGGCTTCAATCTTTCGGACAATACACTTGACAGGACCTTGTATGCGATATTAAGAAGTCTGGTTCCGCGATAGGTGGCGTAGTTTGCACTATCCCCTTTCTTGTGGACTGGGCAAAGAGCATTTAGATTCCAATAGTCGGTATTGCTATTCTGACTTCGTCATAATCGGGTGGGGGGACATTTATTCCATTATCATTGATTGCCGGATCGGGTTTGGAGGTTTGCAAAACCTTAGTATTCTAAAATATTAATGAGGTGTTTACTTTCAAAAATTCCCGAACCTTTTTACATAAACCTTAGGAATTAGTTGGAGGGATTATTTACCGTTAATTCTTAAGTTAATTCTGCATAAATGACTACCTTTTGAATTGCCAAGTTTGTGTGAAAGGTTGCCCTAAAGCCAAGCGTATTTTCAAATTCGATTTATGCTGTCTTTTCTATACATACATACTTAGGTAGAGATATTTTTAATAGTTTGGTTGATGGTTATGCTTTATGGTTACCTCTGGTGGTGGACTGGATGAGCTGCCCAGTGATGATATGCTTGCGCCATCACGCCCCGGCGTCAATCCATCGATGTCATATTCAGACGTCGTATCGGAATCGCTTAGACGTGACATTGTGCTGGGTGGTGATAAATGATCTGTCGGTGTCAAAATTATAATGTCCGCTTCATTTTGGTCGTCGTAATGCAACTGTTATGGAGTAGGAGATGTAGGAAGTCGAGATACATAAATAGGTAAAATAATAATACTGCATACAGAAATGTGTACGAGTAGTTTTGTAGTTGTGAGTTTATGTATGTGTTTATGTCTATTAGGGTGGTCCGATTTGTCTGAACTGAATTATTTCTACATCGCTCTGAGCAAATTCGGATCCTAAAAAACAATTTTTTAGAGTTTGCTTACGAACGAAAATGAGTTTGCTTTTTACAAAAAATTGAACTTGATCTCATCATGACGGATTGGGAATGCTTGCAAGGCTTTCACGCTCAAACAGCAAAACGAATATTTTTTATGTACATAAAATACCTTTTTCTGATTCAGAAAATTGGTTACCTTAACTTGACAAAATTAAATTTTAGAGAGAGGAACCCAAATGCAATTCAGGTCGCCACAATAAGTTGGTAATTTGCATAATATAAAAGCTTCTCTAGAGGGCACAAGGATGGAAATATTTAGAAAAACCGCACGGATCGGTGGCGTGGAAACTTACGATACACTTTTAAGAGACATCCTATTTAGTTTCAAACTTGAAGCCTCACATTTAGTTGAAAGCGCATCGACCATGCAACAAAGAAAAAAGCTCCGTTAGGTGGCGCAACTTACCGGTGAGTTTGAGACTTGAATTTTAAAATGTGTTTCGGGAGTACTGCAGAATATATGACAAAAAATTCCACTGGACAGAAACTGATTCAGATATCCACGTAAACCGTACGGAAAAAAACCTCCAACATTACTAGTTCGGCTTTCGTTTGACGTTTTTAATCTTTCAATCAATGCAGTGGTTCAAAAGCCTGTGACCCTGCAATACATATCACAAAAATGTCCACGAAATAGGGCAAGGATCGAGCGTATATAAGATTAAGAAAATTTGTCGGAAAGGGTATAATCTTCAGATCGATTCAATACTTAAAAGTAGAAAATGGAAACGTGATACAAAAAATATTTAACAATTCCAATTTTTGTTGTTATATCGGCCTACTGAACCCGCGAATTTAACAATTCCTTTATATAAATGGAATAACACTCAGCGGAAAACGACTCCTTCTGGATATATGGGTGGAATTTGATTTTGCAGTTGCAACAGCCTCTTCAGACAGCTGAAATAACAATCAACTTTATTGCTATGGCATCGCTGAAATACCAGCAGCGCAAAATTTCATGGACCTCGCGATATTAAAAAGTTTCGTGACAAAGGATATTAACAGCGGTGCCGGGATAGATGATTGATGCAAATAGTGCTGAAGTTAATGAGCCTAAATAGCATGATGGTTTGGGAAAAGTACGAACTTTTTACTAGTCGCCTGTTACAGACAGTTTTTTGAATTAGTTTAATCACAATCTAAGGCCCAATTTTTCAGTAGTTGGTTGGGTTAAACTTAAATTAACTTTGCAAAACAGACCAGTTTTTCAATCACACTGATTTTTATTATCTAGACGGTTTGCATATAAGGCAACAGTTGCATTTAGTTAGCCTAACCATATATATCTACTTCTAGAGTTGATATCCAAAGTCATTCTCAATTTATTTTCCAACCTTTGAAAGGTTTTTTTAAAAATGTATAGCTCTCAAATGAATATCCAATACATTTCTCCGGTTGATATCCTACATTGGATTTCGATTTGAGGTGGAGTTGAAAAAAATGTTCTCCAAAGTGGTACCACCAAAACCAACAGCTGTTTATTGTGAGAAATAAACACCTGGTTGGTAGCAGTAATTAAGCGCTATAAAATAAAAATAAATTATACGTGTTTTATTTTTCATTTTCGTGAAAAAATTTTGGTATTGGAATTTTACGTTTGAGTTCTATTAGAGAACCACACTTGAGTAGAAGTTGGGAACTATCTTTTTTTCAACTTTAGTAACAGTATTTATTGCTTTATGAAACCACTGAAACAACGCTTGTGATTTTAGAAGTATGCTAGTTGTTAACATGAGCTCTAATGCTACCCAAACTTAAATTCTTGCTGGGTACGTTCGATGCGATTGAGAACGACGGTTAAATAGTGTTTAACCCTGCCAGATTGGCAGATTAAGCTTCAGTTGAAGTAGATTGAAAAACTGCAGAATAAGTTTAAGCGCAGTTTACGTGACAAGTGAGTTGTACTGAAAAACTGGGGGTAAAATCCTATAATTATTATATATAAAAAGGAAATGCAACGGCTAATTATTTGATATTTAAGTAATTTTTAGCTTTATATAAACTCAGTATCTTAAGCATGTATCTAGTTCTCTCTCTCTCTCTCAAGTTGCCTCGTTGTTAAATTGTGAACTATGATTAGTAAAGATAATTAAAACCCAACTCGGTAGTACTCGAATTTGCAACGTACTTAATTCTTTGTAAAACTTTAACTTTACCGAATAAAATTTTACTGTGTAATAAATTTATAAAGAATATTTCAGGAAATTTGTATGATAACTAGATTATGGTCGACATTTATAGCATTCTTAACTAGTAATTAGACTCCTGCCAAAAATTCAAGATTATTTGGTTCAAAAGGTATAATGAACCTGAAGCAAAAATTGGTGAATATTTATTTGAAGTTGTACATCGACAAGGCCAGATACTTCTCATACGGCATTTATATTGACGATTTTTTGACATTTTATAAAAGGGATTTGACAATAGTATAAAAAGCTAAGATATCCTCAAAGCTCTCAATAATCTTTCTTTATGTTCTATATATGTATTTATGGCCAACCCTTTTGAAAATCCTGTACATCGTATGTATATGTAATTATATGTATCACTAGTGGTAGTAATGATTGGTCAGTAGATATTTTAGTATAAACGATTATTCACAATTACAACAACATTCAATTTACAAAAAATCACACATACGAGATACGAAGTATCCTGATGCGGTTGCAGGTGATACCACTCCGCTTCGTCGTCGAGGATATGATGCGCCAAATCAATAACTACTTCGCCGATAAAGTCATTGGCACCATAGCGTACATAATCCCAAAGTGTTACCTAATATACACAAAAAAAAAAAACAAATAAAAAAATTAAATAGTAAAAGAAAATTGATAAATTAGGTTGTTTTTTAATAGGAGCTTGCAATTTTTTTTATTTCGTTTATTTACTTCAAGTAAACGACCAGTGAGATCAGAGCGCCTTAAGCCTGAATAAACAAACGTTTGGCCCCAGCGTGGCTCGCAAGTATTCGCTAAGGTTTTGGTGCGTCTTTTCGATTTTGTACCACGATCGGGTAGAAGGAACACCTAATTTTCCAACGAAAAAAAAAAAAATATATATGGTAATAGATATTGAGAGTTTTCCAAACAAGTAATTTACAATGCAGTTACATTTAAAAAAATTCAACATACTTTTGCATAAGGATTTCGTGCAGCGCCACTTTGTCGCAACGTTAAACCAGTCGCACAGACTAACGTCACTATCAGCTGCAGGGTATTTTGATCATAACCAAGTTTCATCTGTAAACGACCTTCAACGGTCAAGGGCAATGCATGTGCCACACCCACCGTGGGTAGATGATGTGCCGCGGTAGAGGCATGCGGATGCGTGTGCGGTGGCGGTGGTGGATGGTGAAAATGATGATGATGGCCTGCCGTCGTTGTGGCTTGTGAACTGGCTGCTGCTGTTGTTGCACTAACTGTATTTGTGACGTTGGTTCCCAGTCGTGGCTGTTGTTGTTGTGGGTTCTGTTGTTGTTGTAGCTTTTGTTGCTTTGAATGTCTCTGATACGTTCCAATGCCACCAATATAGCCACGTTGCTGAACATTCGTTTGCCGCAAGTTATTTGTGCCGCCGCTATTGGTATTTATATCAGGCGAGCCAGGTGATGTTATAAGGAAACTTGGCTGATCGCCGCATATATCGACAGCATCAGTTAAGGTAGCTATTTCAAGAATAGAAAAAAAAATGTATTAAATTATGCTAGTAAAAACAAAGTTCTTAATAATAATTGTGCTAGTTCGATTTTTATGCTATAACGGGTTCGCAATTCAAAAAACGCCTTAAACTGTAAACATCCTCAAATGTTTATAGATGTAAACTGTGAGGTGGTGGGCATGTGTGATTACTTAAGACTAAAGGGATAGCGAGCTATTTTTTTGGTTTTTTTTTAAATAAATTATTGAAACAAGCAATCACTGAGGAATGGTTTATTTTCGGACTTGTCATTATACGCTAAGTTCATATTTATAAGTTATTATTATACAAATTCTGGATTTAAACAAAAGCAGATATTTTTGTTGGTGCTAATACCTTTCCGTGGCAAATAACGGCCGCCGCTGCTCACTACAGCACTGCTGGCAATGCTGCTTGCGATATTTTTGGTTTGCTGGGACACGCTAATTTGGTGTTGATGATCTGCTTTGAGATTGGTGTTATTTCCGGCAGTGTTGCCTGACAAAGGGCGCGAAATTACTAATTCAACCTGCGCGTCCAAGCGACTGTCATCGATTATTTGATAAATTTCGTCTGCACACTTATTACGCAAGAATCGACCATTCCACTCAATAATTTCGTCGCCTGATCCAAAAAAAAAAAATACAAATGTTAAATGACAGATATGTAAAGATATCAATAAACAAGAGTGATGTAAGACTATAAAATGAGGCTACACATTTAAGCTCTAAAATGCCATCTAAGTAGGTAGGTATAATGGCTGCCACCCCGGTCGCCTAAGTAGCTAAAACTCGTCTGAACCCACTGAGTACTACATGGATATGTTTTACAACCAGCCTGAGATGTTTTTAAAATCAAGAATCTTTGCTATCCCTATTTCCGCTAATCTTCCTAGATCTTCCAAAAAAGGGCTCCCGAATGATCTTAAATGGGTTCTAGCTAGAGTCGGGCATTTACACAGAAAGTGCTCGACAGTCTCTTTTTCATCTATGTCCTTACAACTTCTGAAGTGGTCGTTGTGCGGAATACCCATCTTTTCCGCATGCGTGCCTAAAGCCCAGTGACCAGTGCAGACCGCTATAAGTCTATGGGTGTTGGCCCTGGATCTCTCCAGCAGATACCTTGTTTTCCTTTCGTTGTAGCCCGCCAAATTCAAATAGCACAACCCGCGGTGCTCTTCCATGTTTTTGGGCTTTGTTCACATAAAAATCCCGAATATCTCCCTTGGCCAACCCCGGGAATACCTACTTCGACATTGGTTATTCCCTCACCCCCACTCTGCTGAGCCCCTACGTGCCAGTTCGTCAGCCATCTCAAATCTTTGGAAACACTTTATTGAAGTTATAATTCTTTTGGCGCGTTATGAAAAAATTATGATAGTGAAATTTTAATACGTAACCAGAAAAAATTAATATACTCTGTGAGCTCTGCTCAGCTGAGTATAATTAACAGGTTGCAAATGCAGTTCGTGTGCATTTTTGCTTTGAGTCGGACTTTCACCACATAATATTATACGTCACATATACATAAATGTATGTACATACATGTTGAATTAGATTATTTAACTTCGGGAGTGCGTTTAGGTATGCATGTGTGCATTTTCATTTCATATGTACATATTTATGCGTGTTAATGTTGTTAATAGTTAATAATGCATACATCTCTTGAGAATAATCTTTCGTTAAATATTTTAAACATTTCGTTAAAATCTTTGAACAAGAGTTCATTTTTTCGTATGTTTGTGTGTATGTATGTACATTTATGCTAATGTTTGTGCACTACGGAGATTTAATCTATCTATAAATGTATATAAGGAAGGATGTACAACTGTTTTATGTAGCTTATGGACTCCGCTGATTTTATTAAAATATGCAGGATAGCTTTACGGCGAACCGGAAAGTGCTCCTGTAAAGTTTCTTTCCGCTAAGTGAACCAGACACCGAACTATTCGAAAAAATTTTATTCACGGCTCGATTTGCCTGAAATTTTGTATATAGGTAGCCCTTTTTATCATTAGCCACTGATAGCTGACATTTCGGGTGGATATAATTTAAAAATAACAACATTAGATTAATTCGCCAACTTATTTTACACTTATAAAGAAAATAAATGTAAGGGGCTATAACCTCCGAAGAGGTTTTAGGCCGAGCTTCTCTTCCAATTTGCGTAGCGCTCCTTCTTTAATTTTTTTCCTACAAATTGGCGGTACGGGAACCATTTGTTTTATGGCGACTCTGAACGGCATCTGCACGGCAGATGAGTTTTCACTAAGGGCTTTTCATGACAGAAACACACTCGGAGTGCTTGCCAAACACTGCCGTGGGGCGACCCGGCTTAGAAAAATTTTCTTCTAATTGAAAAAGCGACTACGAGAGGCAACGGAATCAGAAGGATTTAACGTGGGAAAGTATGTCTTTCATCTTGATGGCGATGAGACAACAAAATTGGAGGAGAAAAACGAAACATCGCAGACATTTACCAGCACAGGCTTGAACATGATTTTGGCTGCAATATCTGCATAAACATTGACAGTAACATCCAAGATGGAAACTCAACTGGAAGAACAGAAGACATATATGGCCTCCCAGCTGGAATCACAGGAGGCACGAAAAGAAGCACGTTTTCCAGTAATGTCAGAAATAACATCTAAAACTGAAGCACAAGAGGCACGTACATCAGAAATGTCGGCACAAATTCAGATTTCAGCACAGGTGTCATCGAAGATCTCTGCACAACTGGAAGCGCGTATGGAAGAGAAACTAAAGCAGTTTCAGGAAAGGTTCAGTGGTCGACAAGATAAAATGGAGGCCGAGATAGATGCTTTAAAAGATCGTATTCAGGAGTTACAATCGAACTGTCAAATTACTTCAACGTCTACTATGAAGGTAAAATCCCCAACGTTTGATGGTTATGTTCCTTTCCAGGTATTTAAGCTCCAATTTGAGAAGACGTTAGCAGCGAACAACTGGAATGCCGAAGATAAAATTGCTGCACTGTTCGTGGCTTTAAAAGGACCAACAGTTGAGATCTTACAGAGTACGAACGTAACGGTTATGAAGCATTGATGGCTGCTGTAGAACGACGGTACGGAAGCGAAGACCGGAAACAGATCTACCAAATAGAATTGCAAAACCGCTCCCAAAAAGCTAACGAGAATTTGCGGGAGTTTGCCTCGGATGTTGAAACATTGGCTCATCTAGCAAATGTGGACGCCCCCGTGGAATACACAGAGAGGGTAAAAACCCAAAGCTTTATAAATGGCATACGGGACGAGGAAACGAAGCGAGCTACATACGCAAACCCAAAGCTAACATTTGCTGAAACAGTATCCCGTGCACTGATTCAGGAAACAGCATCGCTTCTGTGTAAGCCAGCCTTCAAAACACGCCGTGTGGACGTAGAAAGGCCAGATTGGGTAGACACAATTTTGAAAGCACTGAAGGGACCACAACAGAAAAATGCCGGAGTTATGAAGTGTTTCAAGTGCGGTAACCCAGGTTACATTGCACGTCATTGCAGCACCGTTCCTGGTAGTTCCAACTTGGCTGGTTGTAAACGCAAAGTTGGGGGAGATCAGCAAGAGCAAGTCAGATGTAAAGATCGAGAACTTACCCCAGCTATTGAATGTCCTGTGATATCTTTCTCGCAAATTGGATGAAAATGGGGTAGTCTTACCGTCAAAGGAAATATGGATGGCAAAGAACGTGTACTGACTGTAGATACGGGCGCATCTCATCTAATCCGATCTGATTTGGTCAACAGGAGAGTAAACTCATTACCTGGAGCAAGGTTGCGTACGGTCACTGGCGAGTGTAACGGAGTCGAGGGAGAAGTTATATGTGAAGTCTTAATTGGAAAGGTCACGGTTCTACAAAAATTCGTTGTGGTAGAGATTGTTGATGGAGTCATATAGGGAGTGGACTTCTTAGTTGACCATGACATCAGGATCAACATGCAAAGAAGGAATACGCGCTATAAGAACCGGGATATACCACTTAACTTCAGCTGGGAGAAAAGGTACAGCAGTAATCGAGTGCTGGTGGAGGAGATTCAACAGATTCCACAAAATTTAAAGAAAATAAATCATGCAAAGTTTGGTGGAATGAATGGACCTAATAAATCAAAGCCAAAAGTACCCGCGAGAAAATCACTGGCATTGACAAACCTAAATGGATGCACTAAAACGAACGAAATAATTTCCCAGAAAGAATGAAAGGGTGGTTTCAAGCCAGGGCGCACTACTGTTGTGAAACGTCGGAACGATACTGATTATGCGAAGCCAATCCGTCAAGCGCAAGCACTACGAAGTAGTTCATTGGCCAAACAACAGAGTGTGAGGGAACGGTCCAGGATAATAAGTAGTAGGATGAAACACAGGTACGACAAGAGCAATAATTCGGAAGGTTTCTTGGTGGGAGATTTAGTACTGCTATACAAACCTCACGCCGCAAAGGTGTTCCATCCAAATTTTGGTACAGTTGGGAAGGCCCGTACAAAGTTGTGAAGAGGATCGGTATTACCATCTACCGCATACAAACCATTGGGAAACCACGAAATAGAAGGGTGGTTCATTTGGGGAGGCTAGCAGCGGTTAGATCGAGCGATTTGTATGTTCGGGACGATCAGATTTAGGTGGAGGGCAGTGTGACGAATATTCACATCACTAAGTGATACTAGCATCCCTAATCCAATACTAAGCAGCCACTTTTATGTAGGTAAACGAATCAACCGTCATATACACATGTACATTCAAGGCAGCAGAGAGATACTCACCATCAGTCGAAGTAGTACTCACATATACACACGCATATGGCTATGCGAGAGACTATAAACTACAAATATACATGTACATATATGGCTGGTAACCAAGCATGAATTTCGCGAAGTTACTAGACCTTAGGAGAATGCGATGGACGAGGCAACATAGAGTATAAAAGCAGCGAAAGCTGAGTAGTGAGTAATCAGTTTGATTTAAACACGCTATCAGTTGCGAAGTGAAGTATAATTGTGAATTATAATTGTACTACTCACAAAGTAATCTAATAAAGGCCATGTCGCATTACTGAATATTGGAGTTATTTATTCGAGAATTTAGTGTGACGAAAGTTTGCAGAAGGTGTAAAATAAGCGGAATTCCCCAAAATTTGTTACAATATTTTACATACGAAATGTATTCTGGAGAAGGTACTTAATAAGATACTTTAAATGATAATTACGGTCCGGCTATGTTGAGTATCAATTTTGAGAAAAACCATTAGGCTATTTTCCAAATGTTTCCCATTGTAAAATTGTCTCCTGAAAAGTCAAGCTTTGCATCCTTCCTAAGAAGAATACGGCTAACGATAGGAATACGGAATAATTTCCACTATATTCTTTCTACCAACGCAAACAATAACAAAAACGGGTTTCCTAACTAGGAGATGTGAATGTAAAGCCAGGTATAGCAATTGTCTTCACGATTTTGATTATTTAAATATTGAGGAAAATTCACCTTTTTAAGGAAGTGCTTCCTTGTTTAGAAATAAAAAAAAACTTTAATGTTTTTAGGACTCTTTGGAGGGGTCCTTAATTATTTGAGATTGTCGCTGTATATAAGTACATATGTATATTTATGTAAGCGATATCCTTGCTTCACCTTAATTTACTACCAAGTTTATAAACCTCATTACCAGCCCACTTTTGCTCTCCGGTGTATATAACAGTTATAACTATTATTATTACCTGCTCGCAGATGTCCTTCAACATCGGCTACAGATCCACGCTTTACTTTCTCGACGACTGCACCACAACCGATGGTATCACTGTTGTTATTTGTAGATCGTTGTCCACCTATTACTTTTAATCCAAGAATATCCTCACCACCGTAATATTTACGTAATGTCATATGACCAACAATGCAAGCTTTATCAGCCGATATTTGCCAATTTGCCGATTGCTAAGTATTGTGAAATTTTCAAAATTTTGTTTTCGTGGTTTTTGCAAATATGTAGTCAGGTTTTTAGGATAATTGTGACAAAAACATTTTCGTATTCACCAGCAGTTCAAAGTACGATTTGAAGGTTTGATTACAGGCATTTCATTATAATGATTTTCAATGTTGGGTTCGGTGCATAGATGAAATATTTTGCAGGCGTAACCAACCAACGTTTTTTTTTTTATTAGGATAAGGTGGCAGATATAAAAGTTGACAAAAAAACATTATAAATGAAAAATGGATGCAATTATATAAAATTTATTAAAAAATAATAAAAAAATTAAGTTTGTTCTTCAAATTGTTAGTAAATAAAAAAAATATTATGTACATTTGCTAAACATTTTTCTTTTGCATTAAGCATAAGGTTAGTAGAAATTGCAGATTGTCGAATTAGTCGTTTTATCTGCGATTTATCTCTATATGCGTTCATATATATATATATATATATGAGTTACATTTCAAAAAATATAGCACAAATAGTAATGAAGAATACGTTTTAGTTGACAAAATTCATCAGAGGCGCTTACAAATTACACTTCTTTTTGTAGCTATATGTAGTTGTACATTACATTCCTTTGTAAATTTGTATACATACATAAATGCAATGATAAAAAACCAAATATTATTTATATCTACAAAACAAACTTTTGTCGCATTTCCTTAAAACAATGACATACAAAAGTTCTTAAAGTAAATTATTTTACATATTTGACATCACTCTCTTAATTCAAGAACTTATGAGAACACATACACACAAATATCGTCATCGAATTTTCAATCCATTATCTTCATAAATGGGAGCATAAGACAAGTGTGGCGAATGAATACAGTTTGGTAAACATCCTGAAGGCAGAGTGATAATCGCATGCATAAGGAGTAAAGTACTGACATTCGCATAAAAACACGGGAATGAAAAATATGAATATGAAAATGTGTAAACGAAGAACAACACCATTTTAAAACGAAATATATATACAAGCATACGAATATAAATACGTACAAAACTTTGTAACGATCTAAAAACATTTATATTTTAAAATTCGCAAAATCGAGATACCTTGGGCAAAATCATGAGAATATGCGCACATATATATGTATGTATGTGTATATCTAACAATAAGCAAGAAAAATGATAAAGATATTCTAACATTTTTATAAAATCTTTTTATATACAATCCCTCTTATTTATAAAAACTTCAAAGGGTTCATAAAGGTTTTTAAAATGACATTTCCATACAATTTTCCAATTATAAGAGCTTTATAAACCTCTTCTTTTTTATGAATAAGGAAGCCAATATTTGTTTTATATACTACTACATATCGACCTATCCTAATTAAAATATTGTTACTCAAAAAATTAAAGATTAAAATTTGTGTTTGAGAAAACCTGTTAAAAAAGTTGTAACTAAAAAATAGATACTTTATTTCCTTTTATTTAAACTACTTCCTTTTCATTATTCACAGTAGGTTTGAATCGTTAAACTATGAGAAAGTTTCATCTCTCTTCTAGGACTTGCCAAAAGAAAATAACTTAAGTCTCGCCATCAAAGCAAAAAGTAAGTTAAAATCTTTGTCCCAAAAACCAAACACTACATATGGCAATAAATTAAATAAAAACCATATCACTTATGCTATAAAATCAATTTTTCAGTTACATCCTTTTAAATCGGCCTTCTCACGTAGAACTTTATTATTGATTTCGCTGAAATAAGATTTTCTAACGGCAGAGATAGGATGATAAATAAATGTGTGAGATATATCCTTGTTAACAAAACTTTTGTTTTACGACCTTTGTTTTAAGATATGCCGATATATATGTACATGGTATAGTTTTTCCCAGAAAGATAGAGTTTATTAAAAGTTTGTGTTTAATTAACTTTGACTATTTTTAACAATTTTCATGACAAAGATTGATGGGATAATATTTTTTGATTTAACTTTTTTAACTATACAGATACAGAACTGCTATGGCGACCAGTTAATATGAGAAAAAATTTGTTTCAAAGTCTCTTAAACTTAACATGGACTTGATTTGACTGTCATTTACGGTTCTGTTTATTGAGCTTTACACTTAACTGATTACCAAGCACTTGACTTATTCTTTTGATTTTGGACTTTCCACGTAATTCTGAATAACGTCAGCACTTTTGGGTTCAATTTATGCTTTTAAACTTTATTTTGATATTTCTTCGAAAATGTTGGCCTTTACTTGAGAGCAAATACGTTTATTTTTGTTTTTCTTTTAATTTTGGGAAAAATCAAGTACAACGAAGATTGTATAGGCTAAGTGAAGTATAAGTTGCCCAGACAAGTCTATGCAAACGATGAGTAATGAATGAAGGCTTTAGCACAATCATACAATCAAATCAGAGTTTTGTGTAGTTGATATTGCAAATTAATGTCATAGCAAATAGAAGCAACTGTTCGTGATGTACGAAGTGTCTAAATTGTATTTCGAGGATAAAAAACGTGAAGGAAGATAGTGACCTAAATGTATAGAAATGAATAAATATCTGTGCAAAATTTTGCGAAATAACAGGAACGTTTGGCACAACAATATAAAATTAGCTAATCAATAACATCATTTTTAATCCTTTAAAAAGTTGGTAGAAGCAAAACACAGTGAAAGTTGGTTGCTATTAGGAAATCAAGGAGCACAATAAATCGATGCACGTTTGGTGTTAAACGGAATTTATGCTAAATTAGAACGGATAATTTAAGCTACATTAAATTTATGAAAAAATGTTATCTATTTCTTGTTGTGCAGTAAACCGACGGATAGCGAATGCTTTCCAATTTAAACAGCTAAATTTGTAAAAAATCTTTTTTGTGCTGAACTTTTGGTACTAAAGGCTTTAAACCAACCTTACCGGTTACTAAAGGGAATGTTATACAAGAAATAAAAACGAGGAGCCTTCCAAGTAACATCTGGCATCTTTTTATTGCATCTCATTGTGTCCGACTTTGTTTGACCCGTATTCTAATTAGTTGACAGCGCTTTTCAGGTTTTTAAATCATGATATTTATCTTATTCATCTTCTAAAGTAGCTATTTGGGCTTAAAATACTTACTACACTAAACCTCAAAGTTTTTGCTGCAAGCATTCTGCATCGAGAAACGTTAGATGTATTGCGTCATAATTGAAAAACCTGACACGCGTTGTAATGGAATGTAAGAATAAGCACCTGAGAAGTAAGTTAAAAAGAGGAGTGCCCACCAAACTTCCCGGAATTGCAGCCAAATGAACGACATTGGGTTCATGATATGCACAACTTTGCCGAGTATATTTGGCAATTCCATACCGCCACATAACTAAAAAAATACGCGAAAAGCACAGAAGGTTAAACAAAACTAATGGTCAATAAAACATGGGTATATTGAGAAATATTTTGCATTTTTGCATCGAAGGTCTTTTGCAAGTTTTAAAAATAGTAAAAGTGAAACCGATTTGTTATGAAACTATTCGTATTTTGTTTCAAAATTTGCAATTTTGATACTGAGGGCACGTTTTTTTCGCCTATTTTACAGATACTTTAAAAAGCATTTTCTATTTGTTTGGAAGCATTTAAAGACTGCATTTTTTGCATTACGAGAATATTCAGGAGATCCATTCCATATAATATCGGTCATATTGCCAAAATGATGGATAACTGAATTAATACCGTAGAATTTCGCGTTTTTATTTTGGAAGTGGTTTTGAATTATAACTGGCGTTGACAGTAATAAGAGTACATCCTTTTACTATTTTGAAGAGGAAAATCATTCTTCGACTATTTCCTTCTTCGAACACACAATCATGTCGAGAGCACAAAATATTAAAATCATATATTTCCTAGGGGAACTTCCCAAAGGCGAATTATATAATAATAATAATATGGCCCAAAGATTCACCCGCCCAACCGAACAGAGGGGCGTATCCGCACGATGGGCGGCCTAAATTTTGCCGAGTCTTTGAAAAGCAGTGATTTGTTAAGCGTCGAGATCAAATATTGCTCAACTACAAAGAAACGCATCAGCTGAGACATAAACACACACAAATAGAATACATGAATATACACAAACAATTTCTTTAATTATTAAGAGGATATAGAAAAATTATTTTCATTACGAAGTTCGAGTTCCAATCACCAATTATTCTTGAGTAATAGATAAATCTTTACACGAAGAGTAAATGGGTTAGTTTTATAGAAATTGTACTAAATGCATTAAAAGCCCTTTATCTTACCCTTCCTTCTCTTAAAGGTGCTTCTGATGATATTATGTAAATTAATTAATACAAACTTGAAAAAAATCAGATGTTTATAAAGAAAATATATTATAAATCCTATTAATTCATTTGAAATATATCCAAAACATGAATGATTTATCAATAGAACGATAAAAACAAAAACAATTGTTATATCCAAAACAAATATATGAAATAAAATAACTCGCGAGAAAAAACTATACATGTGATGGTTTTGATTATATGGCACCCCAGGAGCATTTTCAGATCAAAGCCAAAATCCGCGATCAGGACCTTTGCCTCCCATCAGAAAATCTCGTGGTAGTTAAATAATCGATTTAAATTCGTGTGAAACTTTTTTGGTGATATCCTCTAATTAATGTGCGTCATACTAGAACATATAGGTGTAAATATTATAGATGCAAGCAAAATAAATCAGGGAAGTTTTCAAGGCACTGTATCTGTTTTAATCGTACCATTTCATACATGCAAAATATATAATATAGAATATCTAGTGCTTATGGAAATCATGCCGTTGTCGGCAAAGTGCATATAAATATAAATCTGAAGCAAATTCTCAAGATTGTTGATGAACTCATCGAAAACAACGCAAAAAACTCAATACAACAAAGCTAGTATACTTATATAAATATATATTTAAATTATTAACTATTGCTTTGCTGTGTTTGTTCTAAATAAAAAAAAAAAATAATAATAATATTCAAACGAAAGCTAAACTTGGCACTGTTGAGTTAAAATAATAATAATTAGTAGATTTATAATACATATGTATAAAAAACCTATAAGGTAGAGTTTTTACATGTGTAATTAAGTTAGGTATAACACTTCAGATCGGGGAGGATAATTTGAAAACGGTCACATGGTAAATAATAACATCAAAACACGACATACAGGTAGTTCATGTTTAGTCCTTAAGACTAAATTAAGAATACAGGCAGATTTTGGAGCCGTCTTTTTTTCAAGTCTTAAAGAGTCAGGCATCAATCATCATTATCTAAGCGAAGTTAATCTACCTTTGGCCCGTCGCCTCGATTCGAGTCTTCGCTACTCGTGAACGTACTGCATGTATCTATGCCAGAGTCTTTAGTAGCCGAATCTTGACTACCTTGACGTTCAGCGTCCCAACGTTCCCAATCTTCGACGGCGGCATCCGAAATGCTTATCTTATTGGCAGTGTTGGCACTTGCGCTCAATTTGGCGCTTGTCAGTATAGTAGCTGCACCTACGTCCACAGCTGTTGAGGGCAGAATTTGTTTAACCGGTGGAAGTGGTCCTCCAATAGCTGTAGTTGTCGCCACTAACGAACCATCGTCATGCCCACCAAATCGAACTGTTTTCTTTATTCTACGCTCCGTATAACGCCTCGAATCCTGTGACCCACTTCCCGTTAATAACGTTTCATCCCAATAGGGATCTGCGATCAAAGTACGTTCACGTCCCAGACTTGCGGTTGAAGTAGGGCCAATTCGTCTGGCGTTTCCTTCTTCACTGCGCATGCCAATCATGCTACCGTATCGATTATAGCTACCAGCAGGCAGTATTTTATCGTCAATTAAAATTTGTGGATTTTTATGAAGTGTTTTTGATTGTTGATGTTGTTGCTGGTGGTAGCTACTGGCATTGCTGCCTGGGCTACCACCACATTCTGTAGTCAATGCAGCCGTGGCTAATGAAGGCGTACGATGTGCCGAATACAATCCACTACTAATATTTGCCTTCTGTCGATCGTGATTCGTTCTATTGTAAGTATTGTGTTGTTGTAAATCTAAGCGTGCTGTGCGTGTTAGCGGATATCTTTCCAATCGCTCACGATGCAAGTCATAACAATCACGATCGGCTGAGGAATACAGGCGATTCGTATTGGTCAAGCGATAATCATTAGCTCCATATGAAGTCGTTACGCTGGCGAGATCTCGTTCGTTAAGACTGCGTTGTTGTTGCCAAGGTTCACGTAAGACTCCTGTATAATGAAAATTCATGTATTTTATGCAATTCGGTTAATGTTGTTATATAGAGATTTGACGTATTGTTATACGCAGAAGAAGTATCGGGATTAGGTGGAAAGTAGTGGAACGGAAATTGTTGAACTTAAAAACGTTCTTCGGTTTGTTATCGCCATACCTTGGGATTATTTTTGACTCTATTAATAAACTGAATATTTTGTTAACGGTATACATAACTATTTGTATATTATCAAATGAATTTAAATAAAAGACATCTCAGTTTAACTTTGTAAAAAACCTTTGTGCCTTTTCTCTTAGTTCCTTAAAATAAATTTGTTGTTTAAATATCAGTTGCCGCTAGTTCTTTTTATTTCTCCCGTGGCTATAAAAAATACAAAGGGCTTATGAAGATTTTTAGGATGATATTTCTAATTATAGTTGCTTCACAAACCTAAATATTTTACAATCAATACAAGTAAATTTCAACCACAATATTTTAGCTCAAGTTTCAATTCCTTCATTTCAGCAATACAAACTTCATTTTTATCACTCCCAACTTCACTTTTTGACGTGTTGAGATATTACTCAATTTAATATTTAGTTTAAGTTGCATGAGAAACGTTATAAAAAATCGTATGATTTAAAGAAATTTGCTCTAACTTGATATTTTTTGAACCGATTTTAAAACAAGTTACACAAATACAATCTGCAGACTTTGGATATGAATGCGTTACGAGCCTGGTTCGAACGGGGGTTATTTGTTTGACCCCCCAACTGTTGGGCCGCCTGAATTTTTTCATCTAATATGGCGTTAAGATGTGCATATGTATGCTAATTGAGGCAGTCTACAAATCAAATAAACATTTTCTTCAGTCTCACCGTATCAATCGGTAATACTAAGGTTCCGGAAAAACATTTTTAGATATGAAGAAAATAGCTACTGAGCGACACTCTCCAAACCAAGTAGTGGGACTGAAGAAAATCTTTTTCTTTGCAAGGACCACCCTAATGTATGTATATATTAAACACGAGTCACATCGGAGTTGAATTTATAATAGGATGCTACCGAAAACTATCGATAGTATTTTTTAAACTATCGAAAATATGAAATGACGCCACTAGCGATAGTTTTGCAGTTCCAAAATATACCACGATGCGACACTTAATTTTGACCGGACTATAGGGCAAAAGGAGATGAATAGAAGAAGAATATAAAATTCAATATCTATGCAGATTTTAACTTGACATCAATGAATATTGCCCCTTCAAGAAGTTATATGAAAAAGGTGACAGCTTGAAAAAGGCATAGCACAACCCCATTTTCAAAACCAATACCCAGGGATTCTGGACCCATAACTCAAAGAATACTTGAATTATTGTGAAACACTTCGGTAAATTTCTTTCCTTTATAACGAGGGATTGTCCCTCGTTCACTTAGTCCAGAGAGGCTTCGAACCTAACCCCGGTCTTTGGAATTGGTACTGCTGCGTCTGCTGAAAAGAAATAAAAATACATAAAATGGTCACACTTTTGTTTGTATATCTCGTGCAAAGCGTAGTTTCACCTGGGGCTAACTCTTAATAATCGTCGCGAACACAATTTCTTTAAATTATTTGTGGCTCCTTGGCGGTCACGCACAAAGGCGACTTACGGTTGCTATTAATGGTCTATTAATACTCATGACTCTCGTGGCACAGGGCACCTCCAGTTTTTTCGGCTGTTTTTAAGAGCTACAATTCCCGATGTGCGCACAGTAGCAATCCCGACCACCAGTCACTACCACGCCTCCTGACCCTCACACCATATGCTAGCACAGAAGCTATAGGACTGTGACCTTCGTCGACGTCACTTTTCTAGAAGCTCTAGGTGTAGCTCCGAAGACTTTCCAACGGATGCTTTTGTCGAGCTATGCTTCCGAACTACACCAAGGTTCTCCCTTCAAACGTTAGGAGTGACTATTCGGTCAAGGATGCCGCCCTCGTCTAAGTGGATGTTATTGCGGAATGGGTGAAAATCGTATAATCCTCGGCGCACCTACATAATTAAAATGTTACAAGTACCTTAGATAAAATTTTTAAAATGTAGACCAAAGTCTGCAGACGTTTGTTTTTACAACATTGATTTCAAAAGTCTTCGTTAAATTAAAACGATATTTTAGAATGGAAGTCGACCGATTTTAAGTTGAAAGATGTTAACCGTTTTACCGGCCTTATGATATAAGAGCTCATTATGGATGACCGCGTAGCTTCAGTTTTCAGAATAGTTCGACTGTCCATTACGTTAGGGTAGTAGCACACCCGATCATTAGTTCGACTGTCTTGGGAAAGCTTTTGCTTCACCACTTTGGGTGTTCTTGCGAAGGGCAAAGCCTGACCTGGTAAATATATGTGCCTACGTATTCACATTTGTAAAAGCAGCCGTAACGTGTAGGTGATATTTAAACTTGGTTGATAGGCTATAGTCAATGTGATTCACTCCAAGAGATTAGTTTTGGATAGGGCCGCCAACTTCTGTCAAAATCTTCAAAAACTTCTGTCAAATGTCAAACTGGGAGACTTGGGTGTTGAAGAATGAAGTGTGAAAATAAAAATTAACATTTCAGACTCTTTGTATAGTTTCGCAAATAGACAACAGATGTTTGAATGTAAGCCCAAGTGATTTTTCAAATCCTTCTCATAAGTACATATATCCTCAACTTAAGTATGAGGTAAGAATCATTTCAAAGGGGCGTTTATGCCCCTAGAACCTACTAAAAGATTTTGCATCACTGATTTCGCTTATTCTTTCAGCCAATCGCAATATAAATTTGTTTTTAAATTGGCACCTTCTTAGGGTATTTTGCTTTTTTAACAACTTGAAGACGATTTGAAAACATGTTCGCCTTGGGTCATTTTATTTGAATTCAATGTTCATTATACATTTTTGAAAAAAAAAAAATATGTAATATGAGCATATAAATTTATTATATAACTTTTCTTTTAGTGTTTTATTTTAATAACTTGGTAAATTGGGCGATGCAAAGTCCGTTTTAAGCTGGCACTGAAAACGCCTGTTTTTTTAAATAACTTTTGAACAGTTAGAAAGAGTTAAATTTCGTAATCAGTTTCTTATAACTGGCAGTGATGAGCATCCGTTGATAGCACTTTCGATCATATCCGACCAATTTCCGACATGAACAATAAATTGCCTAAACAGTCTCAAACGCGAAAATATAGTAACGCGCCGGACGCCGCCGCCGCCGCCGCTGCGCCGATATTTTTGACATTCAGCGGCGGCGTGCGAAAAATGCGGCGTTTATCGGAGGCGTATATCTCTAACACCTATCGATATTTGGGTGCAGAATTATTACAACTCTACCGGATGCATTTTCTAATAATTCTAGGTTGTTGTGTTCTATAGTAATTTTTCTCTTACAAGGAACGAATACTGATTTTTTATGAATTACCGTTGAAATCACTTTCGCGTATCATGTGATGACGAAATTTTTCAGCTTTCATCAGTTTTTGGACATAAACCTCTGCTCCGAACTTAGTATTTATTGGACCAACGTTGCATTGTAGTAAGTACAGTATGCACCTAGGAAGTCGAGATGGCGTTTTGTTAATTTGTATGCCGTGGCATCGCAACATACAGGAAAACGAGATAGCTGGTGGAGATTTTGGAAAAAGAGCCATCTCTGCAACCTGCAGAGTCTGAAGAAGTCTGTGAAATATGGTCTTCAGCTATTGATAAGATGGGATATACGAAGTTTAACTGCAGTATACATGGAAAGTCTCACAGAATTCAAGGTTATATAGGCCTTTGAGGCTGTTTTTCCTATATTTGACGGGGTGAATATAGAAAGTGGTGTTTCGAATCTAGCTTTCTCTGTCTCTAAATATTGAGCTGTGATTTCTTATTACCGTCAACTAGTGTCAATACATTCCAAGGTTTGAGATGTAAAACTAAAACTAAAAATTTTCACTCTGGCAGCCGCACGGGTTTTTAGTTTTTTGAGCGTTGGTCCGATCCGACTAAGAAAATAATAATCTCATTTACTGTGTGTATACAAAATTTTGTAAAAACGCAAGTAAAAGGCTATATATGTGTGATTATTTTAAGCGTAGGGGAACGTAAATGTTTGTCCTCGAATCCACCAGAACTTGTATTGAAACCGCCCAGTTCAATAGTTTATGCATGAAATGCAATAAAAAATCGAACATTTTTTTTAAAGAAGCAGCCAGAATTAAATATCAAACTGGATTTTGACGAGAAGAGAACCCCAAATGAATTGGTATTTGTAATAATGTAATTTTTGCAGTAAAGATTGTCCATGTGAAAATATGAGAAATAAGACATGGATCCAATAAGGATCAGCTGTGACTTCCATTCCAAAAGATTTATAGCAAGAAAAGTACCTCAAACATAGTGGCGTTATCAATTTGCGGTCCTTTTTTCGCAACCTATCGTTCGTTAAGGAGCAGTGTGCATAAACGGAAAGAATACTGTCTTAGATTCTACCAAAGCGGATCTATATAAGGTGATGGCAAAGCGAATTCACCGTGCAGAAGAATGTCAAGAATACTTGCATTGATTTCGACTAAATGACCTATTTTGGTTCCAAAGCGTTGTATGGAAAACTATAAAGAAGAAGCAATCAGCTGATGGAATAACACCACCTGTTACTGAATTCGCCTTGGGCTCTACCAAAAGGGTTTCATTGGAAATCGCTTGGTGAGCATAATATTGTACCATCTCACGGAAATACTACTAGCTTCGCTGTAAATATAATGTTCAAGAGACAGAAAAGCACGCCCGGAACACAGTGATAAATTTGAGCATCGATACGGTCAGCTTACTGCCACCAACAATGTCGTAACCCCCACCGGGTTAGGGGGCTTAGAATATACCCAGTAGGTATGCTGCGCAATGAAGTGAAAAATTGGACAAATAAAATTAAAGTTTTTATTTCGCATCTCTCATTGTTCGGAAGCTCGAAAACTTTGAGCAAGAATTGAGCAGTTGAGCGACGAGTCACTTACAAACAAGTATCGAGGTACAGGAAATTCTAAATATCAGGATATCTAGAGCTCTAGTAATTGCTTATATCTAAAGTTGTGTAAGGTATAAACTTTTCCAACTGACTGGAGTACGCTCTCTTCCTGGTTGGTTTTCAAAAACGCTGTACTACAGTTGAAACCATGGTATAACTATACGAGATAAATTCACTCTTTGACGTAAATTTGGTTCGTTTTGGTTCGTTAACTGACGTTGATGGTAGAAGAAAAAATAGAATTATTCATGATGTAATAATAAAGATGATGTCAACAACGTAACCTCACTCTTACGGCAGCTCTAAATGCCAATGTTTACGTGTATTTCAAAAGTAATAAATTTGGATTGTTTAATTTTTCGTAAAAATTCTTGAAATAAATTAGTTTTCTGCAAAATTTTGTCTACATTCTGTTAGGGAATACAAAGTTACGTTAATCTTTTTGGCTAAATAATTCTAGTAACGGCTTATATAGTTATAATATTTGTAACCGTATAGTAAAATCTACTACGATCGTAGTAGAACTCAAAGGCAGTTCTGTATGATAGACAACCCTCTAAATTATGCATGCCGAACTTGTCAGAATAAGGGAAAACGTCAACGGGATGAGAACACCTGAATATTCATTTCATCATGGAATTATTAATAAAATATATAAAAAAAAATTTTTTAACGAAGAAAAAGAAGAAATAATTTTGCACGGAATTTCAAGAGCCGTGAAAACACTTTCCATTTTTGCAACGGTTCAGGAATAAAATTGTTTAAGTTGCACACAAGCGGGATAGAAGGGTGAGAGGTAAACGGAAATAACCTTCCAAAGGTAACCTTCGTGTGTTCG
Source organism: Eurosta solidaginis (assembly GCF_040869045.1). NCBI lineage: Eukaryota > Metazoa > Arthropoda > Insecta > Diptera > Tephritidae > Eurosta > Eurosta solidaginis. Next base: position 109,657,366 of record NC_090319.1, read on the forward strand.
GTTCATTTCGCTCCTCGTGATATTTGTAACAGCAACAATTAAACGCTGTTAGGAAAAAGCGCAACACCGACACAAATTACAAATACAGGGTAAGGTCAAATTTTCAGAATCTGTATTACCATTTAAATATATATATATGTATGTACCTTTCAGAGAGCGCTTAGTGCAAAAAAGCTATGGGGACATGACAATTAAATTCAAGTTTTAATAGTATTAACTTATCATTTTAAAGAGAGTCTATACATTTTATATACCGGTTCGGTGGAATCGAGCGCAAAATATCTAACAAGTTTACCACTACAATAAGTACGCAAACTGAAAAAAATTCTTTAAATTACAGCGCCGGTTAAGGTTCATCAGGTTCAAACGGCTGATTTCTTATCCGCCAGATTTCTTTATGCTTGGGGAATTACTCCTTCTGCTCAGCATTTTATTTCTTTCCTTTGTGGGGAGTATTTCCACATCACATCACACGTGAGGAAAAAGACAAATATTACTCCTTTGTAAATTGTCTTTCAGAAAGGGGTTTATACAAGTCAAACACCAGGTTTTAAGGTATCTTAGAACATCTTAATTCTATATTTGTAAAAGTTATTGTGAAGTATCTAAGCACATAACACAATTTTTTAAAAAAACTTGGTAATTTGTATTTGAAATGTAGATTGCGATTTTACGTAGCAAGAACATTTTTCCAAACCCGATACTTAAATCGGAAATTTAAAGAAAAGCCTGTGTACAAAAATAAAATGAATGAAAGAAATAATAATGTGCATTTATTAAATAACATAAACAACTTTATTTTGTTTTATTCAAATATTTTATGGGGATATGTAAAGGCAAATGCCAACTTCCGACATGGCATGTAGATTTTGTAAAAGACTTTCATGGTACGAGCAAATATATTCGACATATGTATGAAGGAGGGAATCTCTTCTGCAGCGGTATTCGCCAAGCATATGGGTTCATCTAGCTTTCCAGCCAAATACTTTCCCGGTTCGGGTGCAGTTACGAATGATTTAATAACTTGCTTTAGTACAATATCATATCCTTATCACTGCGAAACAAGGAGGTAAAATTCCCACGCATGGTTTTTTTAAATTTCCATTTTATAAGGTGATATACAACAGCAGTATAAGCCAAAATGTGTGGTGCATAATCATAAAAATAAGGAAGTGGTGCAAAATTGTGTATCGGATTATTATACCATTCACCTAATAGTAATGACATTGATTTTATATATTATTTAAATGAAAATATTTTAGTGAAATTTGTACCAACTGAGAGTAATATCCTCATAGGAGATTTCAATGTAGACATGAACAGAAATACTACAATTCGAAATAGCTTAAATGACACTCTAACAAATATATGCACACCCCAAAAAATTAATTTCAATACCAGATCCACAGAAACCTCCCAAACAAGGATTGATTTATTATACTCAAACATTGATAACATTAATTGTGAAAGACTTGAAGATAATAAAATATCTGACCACGAAATAATTAGATTTAATCTGATGTCAGAGAAAGAATACCAAATGCGTTTAAAAAAGTGTATAACCTCATGGGAATACTACAGTGCTGATAATCTTTTGAATTTATTCCGAAACTATAACTTGAGTTTTCTGAACATGGTATCAGTAGAAGAAAAAGTTCGAATAATAAATGATGTTATGGTTTACGCTATGAAATGTTTAACTTTTGAAAAACAAGTTGAAGTGAAGCTCATGAACAAATGGTATGATCGAGAGTTAGCAAGCAGACTATAAACAAGCAATACAAAAAATTAATTAAAATTAAGAAGACCAGAACCTAGAAAATAAGATTTCGATAAATAGCAAAAGTAGTAAACAAATGTGGAAATATCTAAAAGACACTGTAAATTTGAAAAAAGAAAAGTCTCTAATTCGAAAGATCGAAATGGATAATAAAGTATATGATGATGGTAAAGTTATAGCTAATAATCTTAATAGCTTTTTTGTTAAGAGCATAACAGATATAAACAATGACATTGAAATAGTTACAAATAACTTTTACCACGAATACAACGTGACCCGCTACTTTAAATTTGATGAAGTAACAGTCGATACAGTGACACAAGTTGTTAAAAAGTTTAAACATAAGATAGGCGGAAATAATCTTATTACGGAAGGTGTAATTAAAGACTCTGTTATGTACACGGGATACTTTTATGCGAATATTATTAATGAAAGCTTCAGAACTGGTACAATGCCAGACTTCTGGAAGCTAACAATAGTTGTACCTATTAAAAAAGTAAAAAATACTATAAAATCTAATGAAATACGACCCATAAATACCTTACCAGCCGATGAAAAAATCATTGAATCAATTGTAATAGAACAGCTGGAACAGTACCTTGAATTGAACAAAATTGTAATACCAGAGCAATCCGGTTTTCGAAAAAAACATTCGTGCGAGTCTGTTTTAAACTCAATTGTTTTTGAATGGAGAAACCAACTTAATGAGAAAAATTTTGTAATTGCGGTATTCTTAGACTTCAAACGAGCGTTCGAGACGATATCTCAACAAACTATGATAGAAAAACTGTACAGTATTAGAGTGAGATAAAGCACTTGCGTGCTTCAAAAGTTACTTCTCAAATCGTCGCCAAAGAACACTAGTAAATGGGCAATTTCTATAAAATTAAACACCAGTCGATATTGGCCTTCCAGAAGGATCAGTACTTGCACCAATATTGTTTCAAATATATATAAATTATATAATGAAATCAGTAAACCATTGTAATTTAAAGTTGTTTGCAGATGATACTCTCATTTTGATAAACGAAACCAATTTTAATGTAGCTATGCAAAAAATGCAATCAGACTTAAATAATATATACGTATGGATGTGCCAAAACAAATTAAAGATAAATGCCGATAAAACCAAGTACATGATTCTGAGTAGAATCCCTGTTAGTAATAGTTATGAACTAATAATAGATAACAATGTACTTAGGGAAGTGTCAAAACTAAACTATTTAGGTATAGTTATTGATAATGGATTAAAATTTGAAGACCACATAAATTGTCTTAAGCAAAAGCTTGCTAAAAAAATAGGTTTCTTGTACAGGTCATGTAAATAAATATCGAAGAAGCACAAGATTTTAGTATGTAGAACTATAGTGGAGCACCATTTTAATTACTGCCCTACCACACGGTTTCTGGTGGCAGATAACTTAATAGACAGCCTTCAAAAAATGCAAAATAAGGCGATCAGGTTTATATTAAATAAAAAGCATGATACTCCGACAAGTAAAATGCTGAACGAATTACAATGGCTTAGTGTTAAACAGCGTATATTTTATTTTGTAATGATTTTTGTTTTAATATTAAAAAAGGGGATTTATCGGAGTATTTGAGCAATAATATTGTATACCATATCTTTACCATATCCATATCACAATATTAATACTAGAAATAAAAATATTTTTAGGCTTCCGCTCTTTTCCACGGAAAGGGGACAGTTCTATTTATTTTACAAAGGATTAAAAAGATTTAATGAACTTCCTTTAGATTTAAGAAACTGTGAAGAGCTGAATGTATTTAAAAAGAAATTACTGTCATTTTGTCGTACAACTGCAATAAGATAGATAGAAGAGATCTCATGTAATATGTGATATGATTTACTAAGCTAGGCTTATAAGCTGTAATAAATAAATAAATAAAATAAATACAAAATTTGTTTCAATTTAACCAATATGGCAACGTTAGTCGTAATGTATGCAAACAATTAGACCTAAAAAATTTCAGTTTCCATCATAAATTTCCTAATGAATTTACCTTGAAGTCCTTATACCATGGTTGAAACTGTTTTTAATTCTTATTAAGTAGTAACCCAATTCCAAAGTAGACCGTTCTTAAACCTTTTGCTGAAATAGTTTGTTTTCATCCCAAAAGTCGAGCTGTAGCTCTCTAGCACTTTGACGTCGATATTCATTTTGAGATTTGTAAGTTTTACTCTTTTATATAAGTGACTTTTGTGTTTAGATAAAAGTAATTGTGTTACTATGTCCATGCAAATTTTCCACATTTTCATATAAATACTTTACAACTTTAAATTATAAATAAAACATTAAAAATCTAAAGTTTGGGATATAATAAGAAAAAGTATAATTTTCATTGTCAAAGCAAAGTGTGAGAGTTAAAATATCATTAAAAGCAATTGAGGACAAAAGTTCTTTAATAGAAGTAGTTACCAGGTGTTAGAGTGTGAATAAAGTGAGGACGTGTGTAATAAGAAGGTTTAACGGGCACCGAAGGTTTTGAGAATAGTTTTAAGAATATTGCAAATATATTTTATTGTTTTAGACATTTGAATTGCATTGCCAAATTTACCACACATACACATATACATAGACATATAACAATATGCATTTTACAAATATAAGGTGAGAACAGAAATTGTTTTTGTGTGTACTAACAATTTAAGCGGATTAGAAAAAAAAAAATGTTTCAATTATAAGCAGAAATACTAAAATAGGTGAAGACGATTTTTTGCATTATCATATTGATACTACAACAACAAGTGCGTTTTAAATCGAAAAATTGTGGGAATGTTTTTTATTTAGTTTTTCAAGTTCAAAAACCAAACTTCATACAAGTAAGAGCATTCCAAAGAAGTTCACTTTACGTGTGCAAGCATGAAACATTTTTCTGTGTTAGTTTGTAAGCTATTGATTGATTTCATTAAGCATTTACATTATTACAAGAATGCGCTTAAGCCATTGATACATATAGAATACATACATAGAGTACATATGTACGTAGTATTGTTAAACAAGCGGAGATTTAGGGACGAGCTTACACATGAAAAAAGTGACAGATATATATTATAGAAAAAGAAAGAAAAAAATTTGCATTGATATTCCAAGTTGAATTTTTGCCTTACATTCGTATGAACTTGCAGGTCACTCGGCGAAAGTATAGAATGTATGCCGGCATTACTGACACCAACGCCAACGCCGGTGTCAACTACAACACCACCACCAGCACTGCCACCAGTAATGCCTGATGTTGAACAATGGTGGTTCGATTACACGGATGCAAATTTTGCCACAAAAGAACGCGGTGCCAGTGTGGAGATTTCATACATGGGGTAATCAATTCAATTTCCATTTCGTGTAGATAGTAGATCAAATATATTTGTGTACAATGTACCGTTGAATCAAAAAAAGAAGAAATATAAATTAAAAAAGTTATTTTTTTCTCTTTAGTTAAAATATTAAAGTTCCCATTGTAGGTGAATTTATGTCGGTGTCTCTTTAGTGGGTGAGTATGCATGTGTTTTCGATTTATTAACCAACATTTGCGTGTGTGTCGCTTGTTGTTGTAATTGTTTCTTATAAATGCATTGGCATACATATACGTATGTTTGTGTATTAATTTGTGGCGGCTGTTTGTAGTAGCTGATGCATATTAGTATGTTCATCTTAAAGGGCTCGTGAAGCTGGCATAAGCTAGCATATTGTTGTGCCTTGTATTTGTGTATGTAGGCGTTCGAAAGTGCTATGTTTTAATTATGTATTTGTGACTATTTCGATGTACATGTCTTGGCGCTTTTTCAAAAGCCGAACCAATTCTAAACATTTTTGAAAGGTTTTTAATTTTTTATATCACAAAACTATGGACACATTCGGTCTGTGTGAGATCTTATTGACCAGCCAGTTAAACCTATATCACAAAACAACTCATTTGTAGCCTTTGTTTTTTGGCTGAAGTTTCCGGTATTTTTAATCCCTAGCACTTCAAAAGAAAAGGATGTCTAAGTTCGGGAGAAACCGAACATTTTATGCCCAGCGGATGTCCTCATATATACATATATTAAGTATACATTTAAGGATAAATGTCACTAACATTAACAGCCTCATTACCCTTAACGTAACATACGACTCTTCCGTAACTTTGGCAATCTCTAACACGAACAGCTGCCCTGAAAGCGAGAGCAAAGTGCCAAAAACAAAGGACGAAATCAAATTTGATAACTGCTTTCGTGCAGCTGGCGGATAAAGTAACGCTGGACGATAAACGACAACGTAAGATTCAGTGTACGATACGAACGATATCGCCAACCCCGTCGTTTTCGTCCTCGGAAAGCTACCACTAAAAACAATGGTTTACCAAATCTCGTTTGATTTAGCCACTTTTTGTACGAATTAAAAAAAAAATACCGTTCTTCAGATCTAAATAGAATGCCAAAATTCATATTTTTTCAAAATTGCTGTGTCACTTCCCAAAATTTTTCAAAATTCTTATTTGGCGCTATAAAGTTAATCCTTCAATTTTCGATTATTCTTTAATTTACCCATTTTTGCCGTTAATCGAAATTTTCGATATCGAAAAAGTAAGCGCTATTGTTATGTGATTTCAACCATTTTCCCTACAAGTACATATATTTTGATTCAGAAAAGCCCTTGTACGAATTCAAAATAGTACAAAGTTCCTTAAACCAAATTTAAAAGTTTTATATATTCTTCTCAATATTCGCGATACCACGGCTATTTTCCAAAATTTTTCCGAATTTCTATTTTTCGTTATAAAGTCAACATGGTAATTATTTTTACATTTTTCGAAATTTCGATATTGACTTTTTAACAGGCATGCTTAACCAACGAACCGATATCATTCCGTTACGATAATTTACGTTAATAAACGAAGCAAAGTCATTTCGTTTCGTTTATTAACATTAAGAACGTCAAATTAACGAAATGATTTTGTTTTGTTTTCTGCCATATCAAAACGAAATCAAATCGTTTATGTTGGTTATTAATTTCAAACTATGCTGGCAAAGCTGATTGATGGCGGAGTCATTAAGGTGAAAGCATTAGTCAAGCTGATTGCAACTTTTCTCATTAATTTTGACAGTACGACCATTTCTCAGAGTATTTTTGACATTACCACCAACGAATTACACAAACAAATTACATGGAGTTTGTGTGTATGTCCGCCCGCTGTTACCACCTTACGGCTTCACTATGGCTATAGCATTGCCAGCACAATTCAAACATAAAATATCACGTTTTTGTTAACGTTTTTAACCAATCGATAATATTTCGAAGTGTTTCAACGGAAACGGTGGACATTTTTTGATAAACGATTAGCTTAATGTTAAGGTGCATCCCTGCTTTTTAAAGTGGACGTGGTCGCCAACCGATTATGTTATTTTTCATAGAGTGTATATGTAATGGCAGGAGAAACCTCCCCGCCAAATTTCAACGCGATATCTTCAACGACTTTTCATTGTTGGGTTGAATTAATTTTAAATATTCTTTTTCTGAATATAGGCGGTGCCATAAACATTTTTCAAATTTTTTTTCAAATTTCTATTCCTCCCTATACAGCCACTGTTTCACTTCTTTATCTATCATTGGTAGCAAATTACGCAGTTTTAAAATTTTTCGAAATTTTCGATATCAAGAAAGCGCGTTGTCCAATTTCCCTCATTTTCTTCACCAATATATTCTGAGCCAAGATAAGCCAGAATACAAAATTTCGTAAGGAGTCTCAATTTTTAATCAAATTATCGTGTTAACGGACGGACGGACGTGGCTCAGTCAAAATTTTTTTCGATGGTGATAATTTTATATAAGGAAGTATATATCTATCTCAATTCCTCTAGAATATATCATTCGCATGTTAAGTAGGAGAGGCTTTGGCGACCCCAAATGCCTTATGGAGCCAAGAGGTGGGGCGGTATGGACTAGATGTGTTTGTTACCGGAACCTACGGGATCTAACCCCGCCATTAACATTGATAATACTCCCCTGCCCCTCAATCCAACTGTGAGCAAAAACGTTTTTCAAATTTATCAACTATTTGTAAAGTCTCTTTTATAACCAGATACCGGCGAGAAGAATTATCTTTATAATTTTTATAAAAAAAAAAAACCAAAAATTTTCGAACGCCGGAGTAAAGTCCCTTTCATTTTATGTATTTTTCTCCATGTTCTATGGTAATCTAGATAATTAAAAAAAGGCAGTCAGTACCAGGTATTCGTGAAGTTCGATGTGCAAACGTACCGATGCACGTTTTGAAAACTAATGTTTATACTCAGTTGAGCAGAGCTCACAGAGTATATTAACTTTGGTTGAATAATGGTTGGTTGTACAGGTATAAAGGAATCGAGATAGATATAGACTTCCATATATCAAAATCATCAGTATGGAAAAAAAAGTTGATTGAGCAATACCCGTCCGTCCGTCCGTCCGTCCGTTAACACGATAACTTGATTAAATGTTGAGGTATCTTGAAGAAATTTGGTACGTAGGTTCCTGGGCACTCATCTCAGATTCTTACTTAAAATGAACGATATCGGACTATAACCACGATATCGAAAATTTCGAAAAACCGAAAAGTGCGATAATTCATTACCAAAGACGGATAAAGCGATGAAACTTGGTGGGTGAGTTGAACTTATGACGCAGAATAGAAATTTAGTAAAATTTTGGACAACTTTTAAACGAAGGTAATTTAAAATTTTTGCAAGCTGTAACTTGGCAGTCGTTGAAGATATCATGATGAAATTTGGCAGCAACGAGACCCTTTTTACTATATGTATGCATAATAAAAATTGGCAAATTCGGAACGACCACGCCCACTTTTAAAAAAAAACAATTTTTTAAAGTCAAATTTTAACAAAAAATTTAATATCTTTACAGTATATAAGTAAATTATATCAACATTCAACACCAGTAATGATATGATGCAAAAAATACAAAAATAAAAGAAAATTACAAAATGGGCGTGGCTTCCCCCTTTTTCATTTAATTTGTCTAGGATACTTTGAATGCCATAAGTCGAACAAAAATTTAGCAATCCTTGTGAAATTTGGTAGGAGCTTAGATTCTGGAAAGGTAACTGTTTTCTGTGGAAAGGGGTGAAATCGGATGAAGCGACGCCCAGTTTTTATACTCAGTCGACCGTCTGTCCTTCCGCTCGGCCGCTAACATGATAACTTGAGTAAAAATCGATATATCTTTACTAAACTCAGTTCAAGTACTTATCTGAACTCACTTTGTATTAGTATAAAAAATGGCCGAAATCCGACTATGACCACGCCCACTTTTTCGATTTCGAAAATTACGAAAAATTAAAAAAATGCAATAATTCTATACCAAATACGAAAAAAGGGATGAAGCATGGTAACTGGATTGGTTTATTGACGCAAAATATAACTTTAGAAAAAAACTTTGTAAAATGGGTGTGGCACCTACCATATTAAGTAGAAGAAAATAAAAAGTTCTGCAGGGCGAAATCAAAAACCCTTGGAATCTTGGCAGGAATACTGTCGTGGTATTACATATATAAATAAATTAGCGGTACTCGACAGATGATGTTCTGTCACCCTGGTTCACATTTTGGTTGATAACTGGAAAACAGCCTTCACATATACAACTAAGGGCCACTCCCTTTTAAAACCCTCATTAATACCTTTAATTTGATACTCATATCGTACAAACACATTATGGAGGCACCCCTGGTCCACGGTGATATCTCGAAAAGGCGTCCACCTATAAAACTTAGGCCCACTCCCTTTTAAAATACTAATTATCACCTTTCGTTTGATACCCATATTGTACAAACGCATTATAGAGTCAATCCTGGTCCACCTTTATAACGATATCTCGAAAAGGTGTCAACCTATAGAACTAAAGCCCACTCACATATCGTACAAACAAATTCTAAAGTCACACCTGGTCCACCTTTATGGCGATATCTCGAAAAGGCGTCCACCTTTTACCACCACTCCCTTTGAAAATACTCATTAACATCTTTCATTTGATACCCATATCGTACAAACAAATTCTAGATTCACCACTGGTCCACCTTTATGGCGATATCTCGAAAAGGCGTCCACCTATAGAACTGAGGCCCACTCCCTTTTAAAATACCCATTAACACCTTTCATTTGATAATCATATCGTACAAACAAATTCTAGAGTCACCCCTGGTCCACATTTATGGCGATATCTCGAAAAGGCGTCCACCTATAGAACTAAGCCCACTCTCTTTTAAAATGCTCATTAACAACTTTCAATTGATACCCATATCGTACAAACAAATTCTAGAGTCAGCCCTGGTTCACCTTAATGGCGATATCCCCAAATGGCGTCCATCTATAGAACTATGGCCCACTCCCTCTTAAAATACTCTTTAATACCTTCCATTTGATACATATGTCATACAAACACATTCCAGGGTTACCCTAGGTTCATTTTCCTACATGGTGATTTTCCCTTATTTTGTCTCCATAGCTCTAAGCTGAGTATGTAATGTTCGGCTACACCCGAACTTAGCTTTCCTTACTTGTTTAAATTAACTAGCGCTCGCTCTGGAGTTGTTGTTAGACCACAACGGCGGCAAGTTTACCAGGAACCCATGATTCCGGGCTTTTTAAGAAGAGCTTCGTCGGCTTCTTATCTATAACAACTGATACCGACAAGCTATTGTTGTATTATAATCGTCGAGTTATCGGGTTCTTGTACTCCGTTTAGATACAGATCTGTCATCTATTTTATAGTGAAACTTTATTTTTTTCTGATTTAAACCAATTCCATGAGTCGTTAATAACGAATTGATAGCACGCCGGTAACAACTTGGTAATGCCCCGATAAAAAATCGGTACATTTTTGGCAAAAAATCGATATCTTTTTGAAAACAAACCGATACATTTTTGATAAAAAATCGATAATTTCTCGGTGACCTTTCGATAAGGTTTGATAACAAATCTATAAATTATCGACAGTAAATCGATTAATTTTCGATAACATATCAATGATAATAATTTGACATTTTTTCCATAAATTTTCAATAAAAAACATCAGTAACTCAGTAAGTCTTTGTTATCGATAGCCGCTTTGTAAAACTTCGACAAAAAATCTAAAACTTGTCCATACCTCGTCGATAGCACTTCGCACCGTTAGCACTTCGATACCGATTTGATACTACGTAATGGGCTTCGACTTAGGATTTGACTTCTTCCCTCCTCTTATTTTTTCTTTCCTTTACTTTATTTTCCTATCACTGCCTTGTCTGATCTCGTCCATATCAACTCTACCACGTACATTGTTCCCGCATTACTTTACAGTGTAGGGACTAAGTACCCTCAATACATTTTGTATTCCCCCTACAGCGTACAAATACCACACACCACGCCTCCACTTACATTCTATATTCCCACATTAGCTCCACACCGTGAACAAACATGTTTACATATCAAAACTTTCAGTAAAAACAATGCAAATTTCGAATAGTAAAAATCTGTTGGTAGGAGTCAAAAATCGGCTTTTGTGGGCGGAGACATATATCGGCAAATAACACTTCTTTAAACTACAAACAGAAGTTTTTATATAATTGTGCTTCTAAGGATGCACAACCGTTAGATATATTGATTGAAATATCGTAGACGTTGTATAAGACACTTTTGAAATTATATTAGTTTCAAAACCGAGAAAAATGAATATCTACTAACGTAGAGCTACTAAAAATAAAAAATATTCCAAATTTATATTGGAATTTATGTTTTGCGTCATAAAACCACTCCACCTACCATCAGCTTACGAGTGTTCGTTTTTGAATTACCTAATTTTTTCCATTTTTCTAATTTTCGATACGGACGGACATGGCTTATTAAAACTTTTTTTTCGTTACTGATGTTTTTGATGCATGGAAGTCTATATCTATCTCGATTCCTTTATAACTGTACAACAAACCGTTATGTTACCAAAGCTAATATGCTCTTTGTGCAAATCACGCTAAGTTTAAAAAGATATTTTAAAACGCGTGCTTCCATAATACAAATGCTTACGATAACAGTAACACATAATTACAGCAACTGCGGCAAAATGATGACGACCTCTTTAAAGGCAATACAGGCTACGACATTGATTTTTGGCTAAGATTAAATTAAGCACGAAAATAATCAAATCCATGCTGCTACAAAAAAAAAAAAAAAAAAACAAGAAAAGGTGTCTAAGTTCGCGTGTAACCGAACATTATATACTCAGCGTGCGCTTCAATTGTACATTTCATTTCAGATAAATCACTTTTCTACATAACACGTGCCCTTTTAAATTTGCTTTATATCTAATTTGCCGTGGTCTTTAACTGATCCCGTCCATTTTTACTAAAAGCATTTTCTGCTATAAGGATTTCATTACGATATGTTAATTTTTCTTCGTGTTATGGCTCCCGAAACATAGAAAATTACTTACTTACTTAATTGGTGCTTAACCGTCTAAACGGTTATGGCCGTCAAACAAGGCGCGCCAGTCACTCCTTCGCTCCACCAACCGGCGCCAATTGGTCACACCAAGGGAGTATAAATCGTTTTCCACCTGGTCCTTCCAACGGAGTGGGGGCCGCCCTCTACCTCTGCTTCCATAGGCGGGTTCCGATAGAAACACTTTCTTGGCCGGATCATCATCATTCATTCGCATAAAATGGCGTAGCCAGCGCAGGGCGGGTATGATAAGTGACTTGTAGAGTATGATTTTCGTTCGCCGAGAGAGGACTTTACTTTTCAATCGCCTACCTAGTCCAAAGTAGCATTTATTGGCAATATTGAGTCTTCGCTGGATTTCAGTGCTGATGTTGTTGCTAGTGTTGATGCTGGTTCCTAAATAAACGAAGTCTTTTACTATTTCGAAATTATGGCTGCCAACAGTAGCGTGGTTGCCAAGGCGCATATGCGCTGACTCTTTGCTCGATGACAGCAGGTACTTCGTTTTGTCCTCATTCGTCATCAAACCCATCTTTACCGCTGTGGCGGTGCCACACCCATTTTCAAAAATTTTAGTGTTTTCCAATTTAGTGTTATAATTAAATTTAGAAAGTAAAATTCTATTGACACGAAGCTCTTTTTCGCTAAGATATAGCTAATTATTTTCGTCTACGACCCTTTTAAAAATGTTTTACATAAAAGTGGGCGAGGTCTTTAACCGATCTCGTCCATTTTTCCTAAAAATATTTCCTGCTATAGGGAAAATGTGGGTACCCAATTTTATTACGATCCGTTAATTTTTCTTCGAGTTATGGCTCCCGAAACATAGAAAATTGCTTAGTCATAAAAGGGGCGGTGCCACGCCCATTTTCTTAAATTTGCAGTTTTTCTTATTTATTGTTATAAATCCACTTAGGAAATGAAATATCATTGATATAAGCTCTTTTCTGCAAAGATATAGCTTATTTTATTCGTCCACGACCTTTTTAAAAATCTTTTATATAAAAGTAGGCGTGGTCCTTAACCGATTTCGTTAATTTTTCTTCAAAGCATTCCTTATAGTATAGGGGACCTCTTTCCCAAATTTTGTTACGATAGGTTTAACGATTTTTGATTTTTGATTAATAATATTTGTAAAATTGATTTTATCGCAAGTGGGCGGTGCCACGCCAATTTGAAAAGCGCTTTTCAAACTTTTACCAAGAGTCTCAATATCAGTCCACACGTCAAATTTCAACATTCTAGGTGTATTATTTACTAAATAATCAGGGGTTTTGTGTTTTCCAGAATACTATATATATCAAAAGTGGGCGTGGTTATCATCCGATGATTTCGCTCGTTTTCAATACCAATCTCTAAATTAGCCCGTGTACCAAATTTGGTGAAGATATTTACCAAGTTATCGTGCTAACGGACGGACGGACGGCCATGGCTCAATCAAATTTTTTTCGATACTGATGATTTTGATATATGGAAGTCTATATCTATCTCGATTCCTTTATACCTGTACAACCAACCGTTATCCAATCAAATTTAATATACTCTGTGTGCAAAGCACACGTATACGCATAGTAGTCCCAGAGAGTAAACGAGTGGCGTAGGCAAAAGCGTTAGAGCTTTGAGGCCTTTTGGGGTGACTTGCATTGAACATGATGAGTTGCATGTGTATGTTGACCTTTCTATGGCTGATTTCATGTTATGCTCCCAAAGCGTCGCCATAATATTTACAATTGGTTATAGTTACGGTGACCATACGCACTGTTGACTGCAGTAAAGTACCCAATTTATATGAAAACTTTGATGTAACAGAAATTTTTTGTTTGAAAATTTGTTCTGTATTTATCTTATAGTATGTATTTGGGACACATCATCGCGTTATACCAGCAAGATGGAAGAATTGACTTAGAGAACAGGCACGTCAACCGCCTTCACTCTATAACCATGTCTTCAGAATTGTGTGGGACGATCGGCTAAAAATACTGACATTTTCAACATATATTTCGATTTTGAGAACGGAGCTGGGATTTTACAATGGTAATGTCAAAGAAAACTTAAGCATTTTGCACTGTGAGGCGATACTGCCCTCGAATCTCTCCTCAGAACATCCAAATACATAACAAACATTTTCATAACCCCAATTTTTGAGCTTATAGATAAGTCATATAGGACATGGATTCATTATCAGCACATATACGAATAAAGAATTCTCTGCCATTTCGTTATCAGCCATATGTACATATATAGGAGTATTTGAAAAAAGGCACATCGATTTGGTTTCCAACGGTTTATGATTTTCAGAAATTTTTCGAAACTGGGCTGAGATATTTCCTTTAGGACTCTTTTCACCTCTTATTATTGAGGCAGCACTATCATCATTTACGTATTTCCCCCACTTTATCACTAACCACCAAGCCACGTGCGCATTATCTACACATTGACGAGTATTTTTATACTCAGCTGAGCAGAGCTCACAGAGTATATTAACTTTGTTCGCATAACGGTAATCCGTAACGGCATAAACTAATCGAGATAGATATACTATAGAAAGATACTATATATCAAAATGATCTGGGTGAAAAAAGAAATTCATTTAGCCATGTCCCTCCGTCCGTCCGTCTGTCCGTCCATCTGTAAACACGATAACTTGAGTAAATTTTGAGGTATCTTGATGAAATTTGGTATGTGGGTTCTTGGGCGCTCAACTCAGATTGCTATCTTAAATGGACGAAATCGGACTACAACCACGCCCACTTTTCAAAGTAATGACATGTCCACTTTAACATTGTTTATATTACATTTAAATACAGAATTATCTAATTCGGGATTCTGAGAAGCAGAATTTTAAAAAAGCAGGATTTTAAAAAAACAGTATTTTAAAAGCAGGATTTTGCTTTCGGGATTTCGCAAAAACAGGATTTCGTTACCAACCCTAAAAAATACTATGCGGTGCGTTGAGAAAAGTATCACTCAACGAAAGATCAGCAGTTATGTTGCTGATGAAAAAAATCAAATACAGCTCAACACTTCTCCTTTAAGTTTTGACTTCTTCTGCTTCTATGTATCAAAACTGGGTGAAGTGAAGTCTCCGAAAAATTATTAGAAGTATGATAAGACAGTTCTTTGACATTTTAAATTATTTGGTTCCGCCTAATATTAAAGTGAAGTGTGAAAACTAAGGTAAGGGGTAATTTTGTATAAAATTTAAGGGCAATTATGTCGTCGTTCGTTTGCAACGTATCACAAAAATTGTGTTTGCTGAAAGCGCCCATTGATTACTTGTGTTTGGATGCGGTTCGATAATTTGGCTTTGCAAGTACGGTCACAATAGTTTAAGTACACACATACATATGTAATGAAAGTGCGTTCTAATATTACATTGACGTATATAAAGGAATGTGCACTGCGTATTTTATATATGTACATACGTTCATACATATATAAGTACATATGTACATATTGCTGGCCTGAAACACTTTTAAGATGATTTTATTGCCAATTTGTGTATAACTTTATAATTTATGTAAGTACGTGCAGTATGTGCACTGCAGCGAGTCACACTAGTGTCGAACTAATTCTAATTTTGTTTCCTCGCAGTGCTTTTAACTGACTCTTTTAACATTGTGATGTTTTACGAAATAGAAATTAATCTCTTTTTGCGGAACTTAAGACGTTGTTTTTAGTGTGTTGACAGTGCTTCCTTCGTGCCGTTCAGTTGGTGCGACCACTCAAAAATCGTCATCAAAGTCCTCTAACAAAAGTCCAAAGAAAAGAGCAGTTTCAATAGGGTTGGATGCTCCTGTAAGAGGCGTAGGCTTACATTAATTTAAAAGATTGTTGGTGTCGTTTGGGAAAACATCGCATGCACGGCATTCATTACGTATATGTGGTTGATTCTAGACAAGTAAGAGTTTAACCTGAATGATTTTGGGCTAGATGTACTCGTGTCACTTTATAGGTAGTTGCGAGATAGTCGCATATAGCTCAGACATCAGCATTATTGGTAAAAGTGTGGCTGCTAATCGTTCCGCTGTGCATACGATTAGGTGGTAGTTGTGCGAAACTGGCGCCTTGCGTGGACGTCTCCCATTTTTTCTGAAGAAAGTTAAGAAAAACTGAACATTTTCTGTAAATTTATTTTTGTTCAAATTTTACGAAACTCTTTCTCAGACCATGCATATATCAGCTGCAGCTTCCCCTAAAGAAGGTAGAGAAGGCAAAAACCCTTAATTATGCTAGGATAAAAGACTGATGCAAATTGCAGAAATATGTAGCAGACAACCTAAAGGGGATACCAACGTAGATGGGTTGGAGGAGTGCAACAACTTATTGTCAAAGGCGCTGATAAATATGTACAATTGAGCTTGACTTCTGAGAAGATTCAAGGGAAAAGCAAAGCCGACGGCATATGTAAATGACGTTTCAGTCATTATAAGCGGTAGGTGTCTACCAACAATCACTTTTTTAATGGATGAGCCGCCTTGGGATGTGCATGTCTGGGCATCAGGAGTTGGGTTAACCGCCAACTAAATAGTAACTTGTCGCGGAAAGTACACGTTGAAGAGAAAGCGATGAAAGCCTCCATGGCACTTTATGCATGCAGGAGGATCCTAGGATGCGATAGACCCGCTAAAACTCTCTCATTGAGTATATGGACATCCACAAAAAAACACTAAATAACAACAGGATCTATGCAGATTATCATTGCTAAGCATAACGGGAGCCATAAAAGCAATCCTGACAGCTGCATTGCATGCCATTCTGCACATCCCGTCTGCAGACATATTGTCCAAAGATATAGCGTTAGCAAATGCAACAAGGTTTAAGGCCTGGGGGCAGCTCGACTGCAGGCCTTATGACGATGGCAGCAGGACACTATTTAACATATAAAGAACGGAATATATGATGCTGTACTTGAGCTTCGAAAGAGAATTGACGCAAGGGTGCGGACATGCATAGCACACTTTGTGTGTACCGATGGTTCCAAATCAATGGAAAGCGTCGTGTCTGCTGTTTACTGGTTTGATCCAGAAATAAGTAGATCCTTGAGGCTGCCAGATCACTGCATTATCTTCAGACGGATATTGTAGCCGTGAATAAAAAGCAGAAGTTTTGGAGGAAGCGCGCTTAAAGTTCAGTCCCGTCAATATATATTGTGGCGAATTTAAGCATCACTAGGCTGTTAATAAATAAAGGTACAACCACAAAAACATTAAAGCAAGCTGCACAAGTGTACATGAACACATCAATCATCATTTATACACATATATAGAAGTCGACGAAGAGATATCTCACTCACACACGTGTAGTCATCAGCCGAAATAGTTACTCACACATACACACGCATATGGCTATAAACTACAAATATACATATATATATAGCAGGTAACCAAGCAAGAGATACATCTGTTCGCGAAATTGCTTGACCTTAGGATAAATGGGTGAGCGAGGAAACCGAGAGTATAAAAACAGTGCAAGCTGAGTAATAACTTACCAGTTTTGATTTAAACACACTATTAGTTGTGAAATATAATTGTGAAGAACTACTCCCAAAGTAATCTAAATAAATACAAGTTTGCAATACTGAATATTAGAGTGATTTATTCAACAGTTTAGCGATTCGAACGTTAGAAGAAGGTGCATAAATATGAGAAATCCCCAGAATTGGTTACAATGTATTGATATTCAGGCGGCGATCAAGGCATTAATCTCCCAGAGTACTTCAGTATCCAGGAATACATAAAAGCATCAGACAGACTTCGATCTGGCCGAACCATATACCTCTGCTGGGTTCCCGGCCGTACAAATATAGAAGGTAACAAAAAGGCTGATGAGTTGGCAAAGGAGGGTGCAGCACTCGATGAGTCGACGGAAGATGTCCCAATTCGTTTTGGAGAAATCCGTAAATGCAGGATGAAGCAGTTGAGATTGTTCCGTGTTCGTGTCCTGCGCTCGTCAGTTCAAGGCTCCAGCTCCAAGGGGAGGCACAGTTGCCAGATCTTGAGTCTGCTATTAAGTCAAGTCCTATACAACTTTTAGTATTCGCCAAGAGGGCGGCGTTACTTTACAACATCAGTCCTGTTAGCTGATTGAGTTCTTGCGTTTGGTAGCCAAACAAATTCTAATAATTCTATGGACACATTCAGTCTGTGTGAGGTTTTTATTGACCGGCCATTTCAACCTAACCTAACCTTACGAAACTTGAATTTTCTTTTTTTAAATTAAAAAACAAGTAAGGGTATGTACTACGGCGGGTCGATTTAAAAATCGCTCATTGCTCTGTGAAAATCGTATTCTAGGGATCAAAATAAGAAACTTTGCCTAAGGAACCATACCTCCAAAATGAATTCTGATGTCCTCCCCTTTGGGTCGAACTTTTGGGTAGGGGCAATTTCAATTCTACCTGCTGTGTCTTGGTTAAAAAAAACAACACAAGCAATTTTACGATCTGCAATTGTGTCACAGTGATACCTTCATTTTTTAAAACGGTTGAATAAAAAACCTACACAACTCTGGTTACGACATGCAAATGCAACACAGTGATGCCTTGGTTTTAAAAGGGGGTTGTAAAAGCGCTAATTTCTAATAATTTTTTTAATTTCTTTTCTATTACTAAGTTAAATTCATTTTTTCATTTACATATTTTCTGACTAAATAAATTTCTAAAGAGAAAAATTAACTCCAAAAAGAAAAAACATAGGCACTTCAAAGTGGGATTTTTCAAAATTTGCCCATACAACCCAAAGGGGGACATCAGAATTCGTTTTAGAGGTATGGTTCCTTCGGCAAAGTTTGTTATTTTGATCCCTAGAATATGATTTTCACAGAGTAATGGGCGATTTGTTTGCCTCCCCACAAATCGACCCGGCCTAGTATGTACTCTATATCCAGTTGAGAGCGGCTGTCGTACAGTTCAATGACTTTCAGTTCTTGCATGAAGTATTTATTACCTTAAGTAAGAGTATTTATTAAACGATTTTTTCAGTCTTATTTATTATTATTTTATTTATTACTAGCAGACCCGGCAGACGTTGTTCTGCCCTAAATTTGGTATATCTGCATACATTTGAATAAGCTTTTTCCGTCTAACTCTGCCCTCGCCCCCCTACACTTTTTCCTAATCTTTGTATTCACTCCCCCCTCCGTATTTTTCGCTTCATATATCTCCATCTTCGTCTCATTCTATCTCTTTCTCAGTCTCCTTCTCTCTTTTCTCTTCTCTCAAGTTTTTCTTATTCTTCTTCATATCTTATTGCCAGTCCCAGAGGGTGGTATGTATTTTGTTCCAGTTCCATTCCGAGTCTCAGTCCCAGTCTTAATCCCAGTCCCAGTCCGTCTCTGGTCTACTTCCCGGAAAAAAGCATCGTAAATACTAATATAGGCAAATTTATATACCAAATTTCAGGCAAATCGAATAGGACGTATGTAAACATGTGTGTGGGTATTATTAATTCATGTCTTTATTTCGACTTGGCATGTATATTTATCAGTTTTGCCAGGTTGATGCGACTGAATAGAATATCACAATGAAAATTACTTAAAAGCTCTCAGCAACCGCTTTCATTTGATATCCAAAATACACACACATTCTAGGGGTATCCGGGTCCATGTTTTGGCCTATATCTCGAGACCCAAGACACCCAGCGGTATAAAAAATTATCTGTAGTAAAGCACACATCAACAGCTTCAATTTGATATCCATAATATAAAAACGCATCCTAGTGTTACCCTGATCCACGTTTTGGGCTATATCTCGAGACCCTAATCACCAATAGGTATGAAAACTACCCTGTACTAAAGCACTCATCAGCAGCTTTCATTTGACATCCATATTGTATAACACATTCTAGTGGTGCCCGGGTCCACTTTTTGTCTTATATCTCGAGACCCTAGTAACCAATATGTATCCTGGTCCACTTCCCGGAAGAAAAATTATCCGACATTTTATTCTAGATATAACGCTACCTACATACCAAATTTCAGGCAAATCGAGCCATATGTACGATAGTTTAGAATAAATCGGTCCCTGGTCCACTTCCCGGAAACAAAACTTTTCACAAACACTCTCCGGGCTCCTACTAAGTTATCCTGAAAATTTGAATAAAATCGGCGTGGTAGTTTCGGAGTCCATAAGCCACATACAAACATACAAACATACATACATACATACATACATCCTATTTTATATATATAGATTATTATTATTATTATTAATATTTTTATTCCTCTTAATAAAGGAAATAAGTCTGAATAAGCTATGTCTTCCGAAGCTATGGAGATTGGTTGGCCAAAAGAGGGATAGTGCCACGCCTATTTTAACTTTCTAATTTTTTGTAATAATGGTGTTTTGGAATCTAGATATCATTGATATTAAGTTCTTTTTGGAAAAGATAGAGCCTGTTGTATTTACTTACAATCTTTTTAAAAATCTTTTATTAGGAATATTTGACGGTTATAAAGAATTATATGTACCGAATTTTGTCATAATACGTCGATCGGTCTTCATGTTATGGCTACCGAAATGTGAAAAAATGTTTCTTTAAATAAATGTACTTAAGAACCTAGATAGTAGGCATGAAAGAAAAATATTTTTCGCAAATTTACTAACTTTCATATTTGTTTAGGGTCCCTTATATACAAGTGTGCGTCCACAACCGATTAACGAGGGGGCTGGTGTCATAGCCTTCTTATATGTCATAAAGCCTTCTTTACAAGTTCAACGAAATTCTTCTGACTTTTTTATTTGTAGTATTCACGAAGGTACTGCGAACCTTCGAATACTAATACATATTTACGTTAACGAAAAGCTCTACATAACTATGAACATACGATTTCCACTTTTTTGTTGTACTTTTTGCTTTTTTGTTTTCTCCTCTTTGCGGGTTCTTCGGTTACTTTCATTACTTCACTTTTTTTAAGCTGCACGTATTCACATGTACGTACATATAAGTTTAAAATATGTTGTTGCTGTTTTTTATTCGTGACCAAAATCAATTAGAAACTATGCCAGGGGTAAGTCACAAGTAGAACATTTATATGTATGTACGTTTTATAATTTTGCTTATTTGTCGTCTGTCTGCATTTTGAGCTCTCAGATTTCTTTATGAGCGTTTTCGCTTTCACTTTTCCAGTTGTCCATGCGCTTTTCTCTTTTGTTCAGCTCGTGGTACTATTCTTGAATACGATTTCAGAAACACAAGGCAATTTGCTATGCTATGTACTTGGTTGGCAATAGCCTATGACAAGTTTTATTAAAGTAAAGTTTGGACGCATATAGCATTTGTTGGCTGTGATTTGAAAGATTTTCATCGCAGTGCAATGATTAAGAATTTTGATTGTCTGGAATAATATTGTAACGAATTTAGTTCGTATCGCTAAACTGTTGAATAAAACACTCCAATATTCTGTATTACAAAATGGTCTTTATTAGACTACTTTGAAAGTACTTCGCAATTAAACTTCACTTCGCAACTGATAGCGTGCTTAAATCAAACTGACTACTGCTTACTCAGCTTTAGCTCCTCTTATACTCTGTGATGTCTCGTTCGCATACTTCTAGGCGTTTTTTCTTCTAGAATTTACTACTTGTTTACCAGCTATAAACTACAGATGCACGATTATAGCTTCTCGCATAGCCATATACGCGTGTATATTTGAGTGATACTCCCACCGATGATTGCATACTTTTCTGAGTAGGTCAGATATATGCATGTGCGCTTCTCTCCGCTGCTTGTACGTACATATGTTTAGACATAATGATTGATCTGTTTATGTATATACAAGTGACTGCTTAGTATCGGCTTAGTGTTGCTAATATTCGTCACAATATCATTATTAATTACATTCTTGTTTCTTTTTTAAAATTTTTATTACTTCAAAATCAGCATACTTCAACTGTAGCATATGTAGCCTTGACTAGTGTTTCGTAGATCTGTGATAAATATCGGTTTGCGTCGCAATTTATAAACAATTATTCAAAAGAAGTTTTAATTTACAGAATGCGTAAATTCACGAGTTTTGTCGAAACTGATAGCAATAGATTTTTATACCGGGTCTGTTTATATATTCTATAAAAGCGTACAATTGCTGGCGTATGATCATGTCTTTGATATCATCGAACTGAACACCTGCGCCGTAAGTTCTGGAGTAACTAAAGTGGAAAGGAAGCGAAAACGGGAGGTTTGATGGTGAATGAGAACAAAATGAAGTGCCTGCTGTCATCGAGCAAGGAGTACTTTCGACTGATAATGAAAGAAAAACGAAACCCATGCTCTTTAGGTCACTCATCGTACCCATCCATCCTGCTATAAGGCGCTGAAACATGGACCATGACAATGTCAGATAAGATTGCTCTGTGAGTATTTCAAGAGAAAAGTTCTTTGAAAGATTTACGGTGACTGCAGTTAACGAAGAAGATTTAATACGAGCTGTATGCTGACACCATTGTAGTCCAGAGAATTAAAACACAGCGGCAACGCAATCTTATCGGCACCTATGGCAGCAGAAGAAGAAGGCGACACCCACTCTGCTGGAATTACCTTGGACTTACCAACTGGATCCAGTTATTCCAAATAAAAGCGACTGGTGCGCTTGGTCGTTTTATCGGTTAAGCACAAATTAAGTTAGTAAGTAAGTGTGAATACATTTTATAATATGTCCTCCCTCAAGATAAATACAATGTGTTGACTTGAAAGTTCATAGAACTAAACCGGTTTTATTGCCTGAGAAGTGGTGGTACCTACCATGTAGATCTGTTTAAACAACTTGGTACATAATTCTCTTTGCAGGCTTTCGAATCCTATTAACGACATCATCCAACACATTATATGTTTTTGGAAACTAATTATAGCTTTCCAGACCTAAATCCATCAAAACTTTTTTTCTGAATTCGCGTTTTCAGGAGAAGTTGAGGGGATTAATTTTTTTTCAGTCTTTATTCTCTCCTTTGTCCTTTTTTCATATTATATTGCCGAGGTAGGATCTGAAATACTTCATAAAAACATATATCTGCCAGTCTGTAAATCAGCCTAATACCTAAACCAGTGTAGTGTTTTCTTAACTGTAGATTACTCGGCCTCACGCATAGAAAGGGAGCACTTGCTTAGATTCGACTTTATGAGTAAAATATGGGTACTTTGTTTTTAAAGCAAAATCACACAAGTCAGAATTTAGCAAGAAAATAGAGTCTGAGGCGTTCAGCCCTTTTAAAATTTTTCTTCAAACAGTTCTATATAAAACTTAAACAGGATACATATTTTAAGATGGGATTTGTATATTTTATGTACGTCAAATGAAATTCTTAGCTCTCAAAATAGCAGTAGTTTTTGCCTATAGTTGAAAGTTTCCATACGAAATATGCATCCATATGTTTCCCATAGCTTCCACATGGGGATTTCTGTACAAATATGCAGTGCTATATATAAAATCCGTATCAAATTATAGCGCGTACTAATATATGTATATGAATTAATGAATGTAGGATTTCATGGGAACTGTGAACATATTCTTGTGTATTATTGTTTTGCATTGATTTATTTAATTTAATTTTGGTATTAGCTTTTGCTTACTCAGTGTGATTTATAATCAGCTGTGCTTAGTATGCAAATATATAAATTTATTATTAAGTATCAACCAAAACGATAAGGACTTGACCTTGGATGAATTTGATAATATATTGGTACACATAAACCGGAATCTTCATTTATATTTCTATATTTCCAAGAATATATAGACCATTGAAGCCTAAACTAATAACATTCATTTTCTAAATTCCAGAGGCACATTTAGGCTAAGCCAAAAGATATGAGACAATACCTGTTAAATTTGAATTAGCATTAGTAATTAATTGATTCTATTCTCAGTCTAGACTTGAAACAAATAAACAAATTTGTTAATTCTTTGAACAAAATCTTAGATCTCGTATTTGTAAGCGATAATTTTAATTACAGTATATCTAATTGTTTATCTGCTATAACTCCGTGTGACAAACATCATGTTCCCTTAGTTGTAAGCATTGATTACTATAATTATTTGCCTATTTGTGAAGCCAATAATGATAAAATCGTATTTAATTTCTCAAAATGTGACTTTCAAAGTTTAAATAGCTCGTTGCTTGAGATTAATTGGGATTCCCTCTTATCTGACATGTCAACATCCAACTCTTTTCTGAAATTCAAGAAGGCTGCAAATGAACTTTGTTTGAAGTATGTACCTTTAAAAAAAAATGCCATAGTGCCTTGGTACACGAAAGGTTTAAAAAAGCTAAAAGATTTTAGAAATAAATATTATAAAAAATTTCTGAAATCTAAATGCCAGAATTTTTTTGTTATGTATCAGCGGTACTCAAAAGAATTCACAAGGGTAGATAAACATCTTCGAAAAAATTACACTCGATCTGCTGAGTCCAGCATTAAATATAATCCTAAATTCTTTTGGACTTATATCAAATTATCGGCCCATATAAAAACTTTCAACTATATCTAAACTTTTTGAGTACGTAGTGAAAGAGAAGATTTATTTTGCTACAAAGTCCATTATATCTCATAACCAACATGGCTTTGTTCCCGGAAGGTCTACAGTTTCGAACTTAGCGGCTCTTAGTGACTACTGCATAACAGCTTTTTCTGATGGTCATCAAGTAGATTGTATATACACAGACTTTTCAAAAGCTTTCGATAAAGTCTCGCAAAAAATTCTAGTTAAAAAACTGGCTTGTTTAGGTTTTCATTCCTACTTCTTGGAATGGATCAAATCCTATTTATCGAATAGACGCTGTGTTGTTACTATTGACGGCATGTGTTCCGAATCTTTTGTGGCCACTTCAGGCGTACCCCAAGGAAGCGTTCTTGGACCTCTACTGTTTGTCTTATTTATTAATGACATTGGAAGTTGTTTTTCATTCGCCAAGTGTCTGCTTTATGCAGACGATCTTAAGTTATTTGCTGTAGTCAAAGACTCTCTCGATTAAGCAAGGCTACAGCAGGATGTTAATGCTGTTTATCTATGGTGTAGTAAATCACATTTATCTTTAAATATAAAGAAGTGTTTCAAAATGACTTTTGCGAACATTTCTAATGTACGTAGTACGTCTTACAGCATTTCAAATGTTACTCTGCTAAATGTTAATGAAGTTAAAGACTTAGGAGTTATATTTGACACAAAACTCTCTTTCAACAGCCACATTAATTTCATTATCGCGAAAGCATACTCAGTTCTGGGGTTTGTACGTCGTAACAGCACTAATTTCTCAGACCCATATACCTTGAAACTTTTATTTACAAGCTTTGTGCGCTCGCATCTTGAGTATGCTGTCTTCGTGTGGAGGCCCTATAATCAACTTCCGATTCAAAGGATTGAGCGTGTACAAAAGGTTTTCCTTAAATTTGCCCTACGGTTTCTGAATTTTGAAAACCCGGTTCCGGCCTACACAGCTCGTCTTCAACTGATAAACTTGCAATCTCTGGAAAGCAGTAGATCTATCTTGTCTTTAACGTTTACATTTAACATGATTCAAGGCATCGTTGATTGCCCATATCTCTTGCATAAAATATGTTTCAATGTCCCTAGACGTAATCTTCGTGTATCTTATCCATTTTATCTACCCAAAGTAAAAACGACATTTGCTGGAAATGCACCTTTGATGCGCTCTTTGAGAGAATTTAATACTTTGTCAGAAACTACTGTCATTGATTTTACAATGACAAAACAGGCTTTCTTAAATCTTCTGTACACTATTCTGTAATGTAAATTTATCTAATTCGTTATCTAGTCTGTAAGAAACATTGTATTTCAAAGATTACTATATTAAATAAATAATAATAATAATAATAATAATAATAATAATAATAATAATCAATTAATTAGATGCCTATTTTAACGGTCAATGATTATTTCAATTGTTTTCCGAAAAAACAATTACTAACTGATTACCATTAGCAAATCATATTATCAAAATCATTATTTTTCCCAATTATTGAAAAAAAAAAATAAAATAAAAAAGCCTTTTCTGATTAGGTTAGGTTAGGTTAGGTGGTAGCGGCCCTAATAAGGGAAGCTCACTTGGACAACATGAAGGTCCGTTGTGATATTACATACAATAAAATAACGGTGACGTAGATATAGCTACTTAGAGCATCGTTGGGTAGCAACGATAAAGCTCCGAATGTTACCGATCTCAACTTTGGATAAATCCTCGGGAGAGCCAAGTGAGTCGCGACTGAAGAACTTTTGCCGTTCTGGCAAAAGCTTGGCAATAAAGCATAAAGTGATTTAGTGATTCCACCTCATCATCCTACATATAGCTGCAACAGTATAATGAGACGTACTGCATGGATACCTTTGGGACAGTGCGCTGTCAAAACCCCAATGACCATTGATAAGTGAGGCTTAGTGAACCCAATTATTTCAGCAGACCTCCTATAAACACATTTGGCCAGAAAGATCTTGCTATCCTGCAAGAGGTGGTGTCCGCCCAACGTTTGCTAAGCTGGCTCGAGGCCCAGCTATGAAGGAGCAATCCGCAAGTGTCCAGCGGAATCCCGAAATCCCTACAGCCATCTTCATCCGGTTCAGTTGTACTGATGCGGGCTAAGAGATCTGCTTGACAGTTATCCGGGATATCACTATGGCCCGGGACCCAGATAATCTTAATTGTAAAATCGCAAACTAGGTCAGGCACCCCGACCACCCTCGATCGTACTGTAGTTGAGCTCAAGGCCTTGATAGCCGCTTGGCTATCAGAGAAGATGTTCAATTCCCTAACCGTAGTAGCACTGGATAGCATTTCATCCACCGCATCCTTAATCGCAGCAATTTCCGCTTGGAATACACTGCAGTGATCAGCCAACTTAAACTTGCGGCTTACATTTAGCTCTTGACAAAAGTATATCGTAAGCGCTTATTGAGGCGTATACTTGTATCATATAGGGCGAATAGTATATGAGCGTTGATTTAAACATATTCTAAGTTAACTATATATATGTACATGTGCATGTTATGTTAGACTCATTATTTCGAAAAACCAAAAAAATGCGATAATTCATTGCCAAAGACGGATAAGGCGATGAAACTTGGTATGTGGGTAGAACTTATGACGCAGAATATAAAAGTGGTAAAATTTTGGACAATGGGCGTGGGGCCGCCCACTTTTAAAAGAAACTAATTTAAAAGTCTTGCAAGCTGTAATTTGGCAGTCATTGAAGATATCATGATGAAATTTGGCAGGAACGTTACTACTATTATTATATATGTGCTAAATAAAAATTAGAAAAATCGGATGAAGAA
Organism: Eurosta solidaginis; assembly: GCF_040869045.1. NCBI lineage: Eukaryota > Metazoa > Arthropoda > Insecta > Diptera > Tephritidae > Eurosta > Eurosta solidaginis. The sequence goes on from NC_090319.1 coordinate 109,684,887, forward strand.
CACGCCCACTTTAAAAAAAAATTTTTTTTAAAGTCAAATTTTAACAAAAAATTTAATATCTTTACTGTATATGAGTAAATTATGTCAACATTCAACTCCAGTAATGATATGGTGCAAGAAAATACAAAAATAAAAGAAAATTTCAAAATGGGCGTGGTTCCGCCCTTTTTCATTTAGTTTGTCTAGAATACTTTTAATGCCATAAGTCGAACAAAAATTTACTAATCTTTCTGAAATTTGGTAGAGGCATAGACTCTATGACGGTAACTGCTTTCTGTGAAAATGGGGGAAATCGGTTGAAGCCACGCCCTGTTTTTATACACAGTCGACCGTCTGTCCTTCCGCTCGGCCGTTAAAACGACAACTTGAGCAAAAACCGATATATCTTTACTAAACTCAGTTCGCGTACTTACCTGAACTCACTTTATCTTGGTACAAAAGATGGCCGAAATCCGACTATAACCGCGCCCACTTTTTCGAAATCGAAAATTACAAAAAATGAAAAAAATGCCATAATTCTATATCAGATATGAAAAAAGGGATGAAACATGGTAATTTGATTGGCTTATTAACGCAAAAAAAAACTTTGTAAAATGGGTGTGACACCTACCATATTAAGTAGAAAAAAATGAAAAAGTTATGCAGGGTGCAATCAAATGCCCTGGAATCTTGGCAGGAATACTGTTCGTGGTATTGCATATATAAATAAATTAGCGGTACCCGACAGATGATGTTCTGGGTCACCCTGGTCCACATTTTGTTCGATATCTCGAAAACGCCTTCACATATACAACTAAGGGCCACTTCCTTTTAAAACCCTCATTAATACCTTTAATTGGATACCCGTATCGTACAAACACATTATAGAGTCACCCCTGGTCCAGCTATATGGCGATATCTGGAAAAGCGTCCACATATAGAACTAAGGCCCACTCTCTTTTAAAATACTCATTAACACCATTCATTTCATACCCATATCGTACAAACACATGCTAGAGTCACCCCTGGTCCACCTTTAGAACTATGGCCGACTCCCTCTTAAAATACTCTTTAATACCTTCCATTTGATACATATGTCATACAAACACATTCCAGGGTTACCCTAGGTTCATTTTCCTACATGGTGATTTTCCATTATTTTGTCTCCAAAGCTCTCAGCTGAGTATCTAATGTTCGGTTACACCCGAACTTAGCCTTCCTTACTTGTTATTTCTATTGTCAGAAATACTTAGCGGCAAATAACAAGACGTACAGCGGGGCATTCATACGGCTGAGTGGATAGAGGCATCTGCCTTAATACCAGTATGAACGTAGGTCAACTCGAGTTCGAAAGTCAGTCTCGCTATCAGGTATAGTTTTTTTTGTTTTAAATTGTTATCTAACAAAGAGTAATAAAGTTTTAAAATTCCAGAAAATATCATCGTTTTATAGAAAGTTTTCATTTAACTTTCTTGCTTATAATGCAATTATTTAAAAGAAATGTGCGTTAATTTTGTATAAATGATTGTGCGCATTTTTTTACCATGCATGTTGGCAAGAAAGACTATGCCTTTTTTCAATACGAACTGCAAACTCCGCACTGCAGGTTTTGACGTAATTTAGTAAGCTGCTGGAAAACATCGATGTAACTTCGATAAATTGATTTTTTGCTATCGCTGTCATTATTTCGTTGTTCTATTATCTCTTATGATTAATTCGAAAACAACAGGACAGTTTCACAGTATAGCTTCTTTTTAAATCAAAACGCTTTTTGGACTGATTTATCACAAATTATCAAATTACTTGTATTACCGTGTTTATGAAATTACTAAATGTTAGAAATTTGTTTCCTTATTAAAACATCGAAATATCGATGTACTCGTTCATCGATATTTTTCCAGCGATGATCTATTTAGTATATACAACGAACTAATAACTGATTGTTTCCCCAAGGCTCAGGTTTTCAGTGCAAGTTTAAACAACTGTTAAAGTGGATCAAAGTTAACCTGGCCACTTTGGCCGTTTAAACTGCGATGAATAGTAAAATTTTATGTTAACGACCAACGGCAACGTCAAACTCTGGTCAATTTTAACTGAAGTTTAAACTCGCTCTGAAAAACGGAGCCTAGTTATTTAACGATAGAAGTTTTGATTAAATTATGTATTCAACCTACCTTACACATTTATCATGCGACGGAATAAATCAATTTTTTTAGCATTTTCTCTAGTACATTTGAATTATAATCATGATTACTTAGCAGCAATTTTCTACGTTTTCACAGCACTTTGAGTCTTTAGTATTAACTTGGTATCACTTTTTTTTTAACCATTTATTTATAAACTCTATTTGAAAACAGTTTTTAAATAATTTTTTTTTTTAACATAGAAGAAAATATTTTTATTAATTCAGAAGAAGTTATTTTTATTAATTCACATAAGCAGCTAAAAAGTTAAATGAATTACTAAATAAAATATTTAATATAAGGGCTGGTATTGAGCTCAGATGAAAATGTGTCGAGGTGCCAAATTCAAAATTAGTTACATTTTCTATGATTGCAGTGAAAAACTTATTCCCAGCATCAAGTTCCTAGTTTATTTCCTTTTTCACTCAGAAAACCGATTAGAAATTTATTAAAGAAATGTTTTGATATTTGAATTTTTTAATGTTATCAGCATGACGCTAGAAACATTGTTGTTAATAAATTCGGTTGAAAGTGAGTAGTCACTTAACATTTGTAGGTTTATAACACATTTACACTGCACCAAATTCGTCATTTTGGGCGAAGAACCCCAATTGCGACGCATTTCCTCCTAAAAACGTACATTTCCGGTATGAATCGTTTCATCGAATTTGGACTAAAAGTGCAATCCACACATTCGATCTACAGAGGCTTTTGAAATTATCTTATTAAAAACTAAATAGCAAGTTCCACTAGTTTTTTAAAGTCAAACTGACAATTCCACCAGAAACTGCTTTGATATATATATTTTTTCATACTATTGCTTTATCAACAACGTCAGTAATCTTTATTGCTATGGATTGCCGTCCTCGCAGACGAGCCTTGCGGTGAAGATTAAGCGAGATGCCAATCAAGTCAATGTAAACGCTTTCGAAGGACACTTTCGGAACTACACACTTGATGCCAGTGTAAATATAATGTTAACCAGTTTTGATACGGTTAAAAATGTAAACCATATTTTTAAACTATACATTGGTTAAAACAGTTTTTCAAACTTGTTAGTGCTGAATTGAAAATCTCTCAATTTACTACTGTGATTATAATTTTATTCGGCTTAAATTATAAACTTAACTGAACAAGTATAAAATCTCAAAATTTGTTAAAAAAAAAAACAACCGAACAGGTGACAAACTTGGTTTTAAAACAAAACCAAAAAGTTTAAATTTATGATCAAAATTTAAAACTAAAAATATTCATTCGTGAAAAGTACTTTAGATGTGAAAGTTCACGGGTAGAGTGCGAATCGCAACAGCTCCGAACAGCGCAGAATAATCTTATTATGGGACGGTGCTAGTTGTAACTTTGTTTCATGGGAATATTTTCAACTGATACTTCAACATTGTGTTGTCCCATGAAATGGCAATCGCCCCCTTTGCATACTCATTGAAAGCATTCTTAATCAGTTCAGTCGTAAGTGGTCCCGAAATAGTTGCAGTCTCTGATTATTTAATTTAAATATACATAGCACTATTGGTACAAGTTTGGCTATCAACCGTCCCGGGAGAAAGTATTTTAACATTTCGTGCGAAACTGTCGCTTTTCGTGACTGTTTCCCATTTTTTTTTTGCAAGCGCGCCAAACCTTTCGACCGACAACACAATTTTTTTCACAAATAATTTTCAGATTTAGGCTTAAACTTTAGCCGTTGACCGCAAAGTTCACGTGAACCCAATACCAAACTTAAGGCGGAAATTATGAACTGAAATTTAAAGTAAATAATTTTTGGGGTACCCATGTAAACCTGCTTATCCGGTTATCAAGTTATGCAGATATTTTTTTAACTCTGTTCACAAAAGCAATATACATAAAAATAAAATATCTTTTAACAAACTAAATTGATAAGCAGACTGATATAAGTAGCAGCATCCCTGGCAATTGTCACATTAATTTTTTTAATATATTTTGAGGTATAATGAGTTTCTCGGCCACCTGTGGTCTGCTTCAGTATATAATAACCTTAAGCCAGCTTAATAAACACACTGTGGACACTACCTCTTAAAGGGTATAAGATCATTCTTACCCTAAGTAGATAGTTGCCGGTCAGCTAAAAACATTCGGTTCACTAAGGCCCATTCTATTTTTGCTATCGACTACCGGTGCAATCAATGCGGTATTTACCGCTGGACTATCGGAACAGATATTGATGTCCCTGACTGCGCGAATTATGCTCCAATGGAGACGGTGTAACCAGTGCTCCAGATGGAAAGACTCATGGTAAAATATTTGTTCTATCATCTTTAATATTAGGAACCAAGTTTTCAGTTTAGCACTGGTTTTATTTTTTGTTTACGTCACTTCAGTCTATTTATTTATTTTAATAGATTTTCATTGAAATTTTTGTTAGTTATATCACTACATATCTGCGGTAATTGAACGAACAAAAAATCGTGCATTTCTAAAATTCAATTGTGTATTGACCTTTTTGCTATCAGTGAAGGATTTTCACTCATCTGTGCTGATAGTAGGAAAATATGAATTTATAGAATAAGTGAGAAAAAAGTGTAACATACACTCACTGCACTCCTATATAAAGAAAATAAAAAATTAAATGTAAGGCGCGATAGCCTCCGAAGATTTTTCCCTACAAATTGGCCGGACGGGACCTACATGTTTTATGCCGACTCCAAACGGCATCTGCAAGGCAGATGAGTTTTCACTGAGAGCTTTTCATGGCAGAAATACAATCGGAGCACTTGCCAGACACTGCCGAGGGGCGACCCCGTTTAGAAAAATTTTCTTCTAATTGAAAAATCTTATTTCTAAAATTTTGATGTTGCTTTGCCCGGGAGTTGAACCCAGGGCATGCGGTGTGATAGGCGGAGCACGCTACCATCACACCACAGTGGCCTCCTATATAAAGACTCGTTAGAAAAAAAGATAGTCAATATATCTTGATTCGCACTACACAAATAAATATGTGGTTTGGCCCCGGATTATAAGGGGGTGGTGGTTGAACAAACGCCGAGCAGTCAAGCGTGCAATACGAGCACGCTTGTAAGACTTACATAACAATAAACATTAACATATGTACGTATGTATGTATGGGTAGTTGTAAGCGCATGCATGAGAGTTATTTTTACACTTTTCGTTGTGTGCGTGAATGAGTTTGCCAGCTGGCGTAGGACGTAAGTATACGTATTTACGTGGATATATAAATAGAGCAACTGGAAATAAACTAACGGTAGCATTGAAACTGTGGAAAAGGAATATCTCCCAAAAGAAGGATGTAACGTGGAAAAAGTAGGGACGAATTACGCTTTAAAGAGGATAAAATTTTAATGCTATAGTTTGAAGAAAGCGTTTAAAAACTTTCTAATATTTTAAGTGCTTCACGGGAGCATATTGAGAACATATGTACATAGATTTTTATATTTAAAATAGCAATTCGGAGGCATTCTTTTTTTCACAAGAAACGATTTTTTCATTGTTTTACTTTTAGCGCGTGAAACAAAGAGAAAAGGTGGCAAAAATAAATAAATACTCAATACTAATAATGAAATTAAAATGCATAGCTCAAAAATTGATTGCTTTCATTAATTTTTTCCATTTTGAATTACAGTTAAACGTAAATTTACTTTTACCATAAATGCGCTAATTTTGTGGTTGCTTTATTTTCAGAAATGTTATACAAACTAAGCAAAGTACGAATTTAAAAAAAATCGCGTAATTGCAGCAGATTTTTGTATTTCAAAAAATGTATATTTCATCACATTCATTATATTTATTATTTTGAATGCATATATAATATTTGTTTCACCATCGATTTTTCGTTTGCATTTATCGTTGGCTTAATTGAAAACATTTGCAAATTGCAGCAAATTCTAATTGTGTGCTATCTTTATGTATTTGCTTTCAAATTTACGTTCGATACTGGCTTCGTTTTTTTGTGATTTATTTTATATACGCACAACATATACTATAAACTTCTATTACATATACACACATAAACACATACATATATATATTTTTGCACTTTACACATTTTGTGCGTAAAATACACAATTCAGCCTACTCAAATACCACCAGCTGCCTCCTTAGAGCTTGCCAGCTCAAGGCCATTCAATACAAACGCTTTTCCTCGAATATTTTAATTGCGAAAATGAACAAAATTTCACGTGAATGTTTAAAAAATATGTATTTATTCATTAATTTGTGTACTAATCGATCTTTAGTAGCGTTAACACCGTTTTTCTTACGCATATTGAAACGAAACGCTTTGAAAACATTTTACAGGTCACTCATACGCCCGCCACTCTTTTGGCTACAACCTTGTCGTGATTACACATTGATTGTGTGACATATTGAGCAAAATAAACACATTTTTTTGTTTCAACTGACAAATTTTGGTAGTTTTTTTTAGAAAACTATGCTTTTTTTCAACTTTTTCTTGTAAACATTTGTTGTGGTTTTTATAATTTATTACATTAAACTACCCACTAAAAACACTCGAATACATAGCGTTCAGGTTACACACTAAAATGTTTACATGCTTTTGAAGTTCATCGAAAACTAATATCATTTCGATTTTGTAAAAGCCTGCAATAGAAAACTTTTTGAATACTTCCAGTGCCCTTCCAAGACGATGCCATTCCATTTGACTAAAAATAAAGTCACGCTGTGTAAAATCCCACACATACTCAAGGCAAAAATATATGCACAAACGCGCGTGCACTACATGTGTTGACAACAGGACCAAAAACAATAGCAAGAACAACAACAACAACAACAACAACAACAACAACCACGACACCAGTAGCGCCAAAAACAAACGAAACTTTTACTCTTCGACTTTAATATATTTCGGTCAACATTGAAATGCAGTAAATATATATATATATATAAAAGATATGTTTGTATGTATGTATATCTGCAACCAGCTCGTGGGTGATTATTCTATTGTTTTTGTTGCACAAGCCTCTCATTTTTAAGTTTACTTAATGTCGTTTTTCTGTCATTCAGTCATTCCTGTTTTACTCTCCTTTATTCTATTCTAAGTATATGTATGCGTATGTAAGTAATAGTGTTATTGGAACGCTGCTCTATTGTGAATGGACTCGTTGGCACCGTCTAATTGTTTTATTGGCCGTTTGCACTTTGTTTGCTACTTTTTTTGCTGCACATAAACATTGAATTGTTTTTGTCGACGCTGCTTAATTTACAGTATGTTTTCACACGTGTTAAATATGTGCATCGCTATGTCGAAATAAGATGTTCCGTATCTATCATGTTGGTGTTTTTGGTTTTGATCCTAAGGCTCTTAAACATATTCGAATAATTCGTCTAATGATGTTTGTGCGTTAAATAATCACATTTAAATATTCAAATAATTTTTTAGGTATAGATTATTGGAATAATCGAACTAAACGATTAAAATCGAAGTGTTCATAAAAAAATTACGTACTTCATATTTGTTAATGTGATCGAATACTAGATATTGATTTTTCTTTTATTCTCAAACATGGTGTACCCAAATAAAATTTTCTGATCTTTTCGATTCTGGGAGAAATATATAAATAAGCATACAAAAGTTTCGGTTAAAATTGATATTTTTTATGATTTTTGGCAAGCTATTTGGGGTCATAGCAAATATCTTCAGCTTTGTAAATAAAGGGGAAGTTCATAGTTTTCCAAAATGCCATATCAGGTCTTTCTACGATGAAAAGTACGCCCCAAATCGACCGAGATCGGCAAACAGGTGTGCCGAAGAATGGATATGAACAGCAATGTGTTGAAATTTGAATAAATATTATATATACTATCGTCTTATGAAATTTGAAGCTTACATCTGTTAAAACGAGGAAGAAATTTCGTTAAACCTCTTATCTGAACAATCGGTTGTGTGGTTTATATACAATCGATATAGAAAATTTGTCCAAACAACAATGTATGTTTTATATATTCTGTGATATTTCAATTTTGCTGAAATGAAGAATAAATGACTCAAATCCTCTTTCTTGAAATATCGGTTGTATCAAGGATATATGCTTTAGAGGTCCGATCCGGTCTGTTCCGACAAATGATCAATCGGACACCCAAATTTACCAACTCACTAAATTTCATACAGTCCCATTTAATTTTCGTGAAAGGTATAATTAGACGTTTTTACGAATACGTATTTGAGAGACAAGAAACTAGCAATATGTATGTATGATTATTGACGATGTATGATTATTCGATTTAAGCTAATATAACTCTGAGCATTCCGATAACTCGAATATTCTACTATTCGAATATCACACGCTTTAATAAAAATATATTGCTCTATATAGGCATTGGCACAAAAACCAGTGCAAAAAATTTAGTACAAATGAAAATTTACATTACAATTCGTAGAAATGTTTACTGTTCAACATTCCACCAGAACAATCACGCCTTTTCCTTCCAATATTTGTATTTATTTTGTTGTTTCGGAAATAAAATCATGCCACTTTTCTCTTTTCTATCCTACTTTCTTGCCACCGCTATTTCGACATTAAACGATGCCTTTATGAATATGTCTAAGCCAGTAAGTGTAATGCCAATCACAAGCATAACGACAGATTGACTGACTGATATCACCAGTCTGCTGCAGCTTAAACAACCCATACACATTAACGCTATGCTTTAATACTTTTGTTTTTTCATAATATAGATTTTAGCAAAGCAGAAACTGAGGACGTTCTATTTAGATACAAATACAATGCGTACATATTCAGTGATAAAGTGTCACTATTTCATGCAGATATTCATATCCATTCGCAAATACATGAGCAAGTGGGTTGCAAAGTTGTTTTTGTTGCTTAACCCTTATAGCATTCATATACAATATCATATAGACATACATACTATGCCACATATTTAGCAGCGTCAAAGTAAATCCATTCCTATGACAATGAAAATATTTATGCTTTTTACGATTTATTATTATATTTTTTTGTTTTCAAGAATCGCAGTTATGATGCTCTCACAACATCTTTGAATAACTTCCAATTCGCCTTAACATTGTGGCTAATTCAAGAATATTTTGGCTGTAACCATCTTCGGCTCTCTCTCTACGCTTACCGGCACTGGAAGCCGGCGCATGCGCAATAAGGGCTTTACTACAATGCTTGCCAAATAATTGAGTAAGGTTGTAAATTTGATAAAGCATAGTTGCGACATCGGTTGGTGTGGTGAATTTATATTAGTCTCGGTATATTTATTAGAGCTTAATCTAATTTGGGATATGCTTATATGCTGTATCTTGTTGTAGTGAACTAACCAAAAATTGTGATACGATGTTCACGTTCTCTTTGCAATAACACAGTGTTACAAAAAGATCATAGTACAACTGAAGTGATTCAGTTTTACTTGCAGGCCTGAATATCAAATAACTCTGTGGATAACTTTCAAAAATTGATTTAAATTTGATTGGGCTAAGTGGGCGCTAGTTGCCTAAATAAAACTAATATTCCAAGTGAAACTTTAAATCGTTGAAGCAAGTGTAACTTATTTATTTTAATTATTTTTATACTTGGCGCGTTTTGCCTCAGAAAAGATTTAGGCCGCGCTTCTCTTGCAATTTGCGTCGTGTTCCTTTCGATTCCCCTACAAATTGAAGGGACGGGACATAAATTTCATGGTAGAAATACACTTGGACTGTTGGCCAACTCTCTGGCGAGGGGCAACCCCGCCAGAAAAACTTCTTTCTGATTAAAAAAACTTTTTTCTAAATGCTTGATATTGATTTGATAGGGACATCAACCCAGGACCTAAGGTGTGGTAGGCGGACACACCCCCATCGCACCACGGCGGCCACCATTTCGATTTTCGCATTTCGAATAGTTTAGTTGTATAGAATATTCGAATTATCGCAACTCATTATTCGAATACCTTATTAAAATCGAGCTTCGATTTTAATTATTACGTATACGCCATGTATAACCCACATTTCTTTCTTTGTTTAATTCTGTCGCTTGCCAGATATTGATATGGTTGTCTCAAAACCAAATGTCTCAAAATACGTGCCCATTAGTAAAATTTGCTGATTTTTCCGATTCCAGTAAAAACACCTAGGTAGGTATATATAAATTTTGAGTAAAATCAACGATTTAGTGTGAATGTAAAAAAAATAGTAAAAAGTCAACATTTTTCTTGGTTTTTAGGAGTTTTTTTGGTCATCGGAATGGACCGGGACGTAATGAGTAACAATCGGCTGGTATGAAAGCTTTGCACACCGATTTCTCGAAATAGTTGTACGAAACTCAAAACAATGTACGTATATATTTTTGGTTCTTCTCGGCCCCAGGATTACGTGGACAAGGTACTTAAACGCAACTTTGGATTAGCTTGTATACACATTTTATACAATCGCAAGAGTGAAGATGATTTTCACAAATCCGGGGAGAGCTACCTTTAACGGACAGTAATATGCTGCCATTGCCTTTTGGTTCAGACACATATCATAAACTTTCTGAATATTTTTCCATAATTTTAGTGACATTACTGCATATTTTTGCAATTTATTGTATTTATTATAATTTGATATTACATACTTACGGATTAAATTAAAATTATCGGGGGGTTCTCAGGATTATTAATGACACTACCGGCCACCACCACTATGGCCACCGTGGTGTGATGGTAGCGTGCTCCGCCTATCACACCGTATGCCCTGGGTTCAACTCCCGGGCAAAGCAACATCAAAATTTTAGAAATAAGATTTTTCAATTAGAAGAAAATTTTTCTAAGCGGGGTCGCCCCTCGGCAGTGTCTGGCAAGCGCTCCGATTGTATTTCTGCCATGAAAAGCTCTCAGTGAAAACTCATCTGCCTTGCAGATGCCGTTCGGAGTCGGCATAAAACATGTAGGTCCCGTCCGGCCAATTTGTAGGGAAAAATCAAGAGGAGCACGACGCAAATTGGAAGAGAAGCTCGGCCTTAGATCTCTTCGGAGGTTATCGCGCCTTACATTTATTATTTTATTTTTTATTTTAAAAAAATTTCAGCCATTTCTGGATTTGTTTAGCTTAATTCCGACATTATTTCAGATCATTCTGAAACTATTTAAAAAAGATTCAGATTCGACAATTCAGAAACCCACAAATAGTCCTAACCTAATTCAAAATAATAGGAATATAATCAGTGCATTACAACAACAACTGTGTTGTGCAAGAGACAACATATTTGCAGTTCAATGATACCTGCAACGGAATATAAAATTCATTATTTCATGGATGAAAGAGTGCAAAAATGCAATTTCGAACCCACAGATTCAGTTGGGTATGAAAGTAAGTCACCTATATCCATGCTGCGAAACACACTAGAACTCCAAATATAACATTTGCGAAAGATCTCAATCGTAAGGACAATTTGAAAAAGCAGCTGCTGTACTCTGTGCTTATAAAAATTATGTGAAATTTCGGCACATTTAAATGAAACATTTTTAGACTCTGGATATAAGAACCTAAGGGGCAAATTATAAAAAGTGTAGCGAAATATTTTTTCTCGTGTGAACTAAAATTCCTTTGGTAAAAGAGCATTCAATCACTTCAGTGAGTGGCAGTAAATCTGTATGCCTTTGTGAATGTTTTGGTATTACATAGTGGTGAGTTAGAAAGTCAGTGACTCTAACGAAATGTATCACGGCGTCGTACATAATCTGGCACTAAGTTATGAAGATTCACTTATGGTGGAACTTCTTGACGGGCAGACTATTGAGCCCTCGGTGGTAACTTAGTATGCCTCTAAGTAGATTTAGAACGCGCTTTTCCAATTTGCATCGGGCTACTTCTTAGTTTTTTCTACAAATTTTCGGAACTGAACCTACATCGAAGAGAAGCCTTTCACTCGACTTTAAATTTCATAGAGAAATTTGTTTGACTTAATCCAACGGAGTTCTTTCCTTTCCCAAATGCTGGTCAAAAGAATTTCCCTATCCCTACAAAATCAATCTGAACTGCTTTAGTGAGACCGATATGGGAATATCCATCAATTGTTTGGAGACCGCAGTATCAGATTTATCGTGAGAAACTTGAATCTGTCCAAAAAGCATTCCTTCTTCATGCCTTGAATTATTTAACGCGGGATTCAACAAGAAATTTTCTATCTTCAACAGCCCGCTGAAGTTAATAAATCAGCCATCTCTGGGGAGCTGTTGGAAAATGCTTGGCATGTTTTTTATGGCAACACTGTTGGAAGGGATAGTGAATAGCACATTTTTACTGAGCGAGATAAAGCTTAATGTACCTTTAAGGCCCTTAAGGCTTTTTCAAGCATTTACCTAAGGACTTTAAGAGGCATTATAGCACACGTTCTGGGCACACCGCGTCTGCTTCTTTGAGAGCACCTAATTTCAGCTCCCCGTATATAATCATTTCCAATCTCCCAGAGTATTCACCTTTCACCTCTCTATTCTGACATCATCAATAATTTATGTACTATTTTATAATATTATATGAACTAAGTAACTAAGTTTAAATATCGCCCGTTTTATTGTAAACCAAAATTTTGGTTTTTCGAGATTTTAAGATACCTCACAAGAGTCGACTGGTGAGATTATGCGCACATGTATAGGGGCAAAAATAACCGGGCCAGAGGCCTTCTTTATTTAATTTTTGCAATGAAGTTGAATGAAAAAATAAAACTTTCTTTGCGTTTTCCCAGCAAGCTAAAATTTTAAATTACATCTGTTTACTATAAAACGGGCGATATATTCTGCTGATTTTGTAAATTTGTTGTTTGTGTTTATCTATATGAACATCTGCATTCTTCTTATCTGAAAATTTTTTTGTAAGTCTATTCTATAAGACTTTATTAATCTGCAGATTAAATGATACACAAAACAGGGTATTTTCCCAAGTACTACATCCTAATACTCCACCTCCATATTTTTTACCATAGTCACAGGAACAAAAAGCATCTCTTGTGCGCAACCGTGTTTCTTTAGAAAACAATGACGGATGTCTCGTTCAAAATAATAATAATAATAATAATAATTTGACGCAATACAACTTCCAGCAGACTAAGCTTGTATTCCTTGTGCGCTACTTTGAATTTTTTGAGGCCTACATTTTTTCTATACACTCCGAATAATATCTGCTAAGGCATATTAATGTATGCTAAGAACTTTTTCACGTTTATTATTTGCCTTGAATTTTATACAATTGTTTTTTTCTATTTCAAATTGTATGAAAGTTTATATTTAGCATAGTATATGCAGCAATGTGCAAGAGATATGAATATAACACTAATTTGCGTTAAATTTTATCAAACAGGAAACTACTGAAAATAAGTCAAAGAGTTTCTATTGCAGAAGCCGGCGTTTCAACTAGATATTATAATCAGGCACATATCAACATACCGCCTACAAGCATTGTCATAAATAGTCATTAAATAACTTTTATCATAACCAAATCGCAAAACTAATGCGATTTCCGCAAACTGCATTAAAGGCGAAAGGCATAACTACAAAAGTTGCATATATTTAGGTGTACACAATGGCGGCAAGTGCAAATTATATTCTGAATTGGCTGGCGCTACTGCCGTCAAGCACAATCACAGAATTCCAACATCCTACTACTCCACTTTGTGTAATTGTATGTGTGAGTGTGGCCTGTTTTTTTCATTGCTGCCTTGCCTTATGCTCTTTAATTAGGGTAATAAATCTTATAAAAAACACTAGAAATGTAAGTTCTGCCCGCGAAAATTGTGTAAGCAGCAAACGATGGCGCCACTTAAAATTGAGAACCAAAATTACACAAAAAAAAGTAAGGAAGGCTAAGTTCGGGTGTAACCGAACATAACATACTCAGCTGAGAGATTTGGAGACAAAATAAGGAAACTCAACATTTAGCAAAATGAACCTAGGGTAACCCTGGAATTTGTTTGTATGACATGGGTCTCAAATGGAAGTAAAAAGTATTTTAAAAGGGAATGCGCCATAGTTCTATAGGTGGACGCCATTTCGGGATATCGCCATAAAGGTGGACCAGGGGTGACTCTAGAATGTGTTCTACGATATGGGTATCAAATGAAAGGTGTTAATGGGTATTTTATAAGGGAGTGGGCCTTAGTTCTATGGGTGGACGCCTTTTCGAGATATCGCCTTAAAGGTGGACCAGAGGTGACTCTAGAATGTGTTTGTAGGATATGGGTATCAAATGAAAGTTGCTAATGATTATTTTAAAAGGGAGTGGGCCTTAGTTCCATAGGTGGATGCCTTTTCCAGATATTGCCATAAAGGTGGATCAGGGTGACCCAGAACATCATCTGTCAGGTATCGCTAATATATTTATATATGTCATACCACGAATCATCCTGCAGAACTTTTTCATTTTCTTCTACTTAATATGGTAGGTCTCACACCCATTTTACAAAGTTTTTTCTAAAGTTATATTTTGCGCCAATAAACCAATCCAATTACCATGTTTCATCACTTTTTTCATATTTGGTACAGAATTATGGTATTTTTTCATTTTTCGTAATCTTCGATATCGAAAAAGTGGGCGTGGTCATAGTCGGATTTCGGCTTCTTTTTATACCAAGATAAAGTGAGTTGAGATAAGTACGGGATCTAAGTTTAGTAAAGATATATCGATTTTTGCTCAAGTTATCGTGATAACGGCCGAGCGAAAGGAAAGACGGTCAACTGTGTATAAAAACTGGGCGTGGCTTCAACTGATTTCGCCCATTTTCACAGAAAATAGTTCTCGTCATAGAATCTATGTAACTACCAAATTTCACAAGGATTTGTTCGACTTATGGCCTTAAAAGCATTCTAGACGAATTAAATGAAAAAGGGCGGAGCCACGCCCATTTTGAAATTTTCTTTTATTTTTGTATTTTGTTGCACCATATCATTACTGGAGTTGAATGTTGACATAATTTACTTATATACAGTAAAGATATTTAATTTTTTGTTAAAATTTGACTTATAAATTTTTTTTTTTGAAAAGTGGGCGTGTTCGTCATCCCATTTTGCTAATTTTTAATTGGCACACATCTAGTAATAAGAGTAACGTGCCTGCAAAATTCATAATGACATCTTCAACGAGTGCGAAATTACAGCTTGCAAGACTTTTAAATTACCTTCTTCTCTACCAAAATTTTACTAATTTTATATTTTGCGTCATAAGGTCAACGCACCTACCAAGTTTCATCGCTTTATCCGTCTTTGGCAATGAATTATCGCACTTTTTTGGTTTTTCGAAGTTTTCGATATTGAAAAAGTGGGCGTGGTTGTATTCCGATTTCGTTCATTTTAAATAGCGCTCTCAGATAAGCGCCGAGGAACCAACGTACCAAATTTCATCAAGATACCTCAAAATTTACTCAATTTATCGTGTTTACGGACGGACGGACATGGCTAAATGAATTTCTTTTTTCGCCCAGATCATTTTGATATATAGAAGTCTATATCTATCTCGATTAGTTTATGCCGTTACGGATTACCGTTATGCGAACAAAGTTAATATACTCTGTGAGCTCTGCTCAGCTGAGTATAAAAAGCGAAAGTTTACGAAACAACTGGAGGGGGTAGTTCAAAATCATTATATGATATACATATGTATTTGTATTCTGAGTCAAGAAATGTTAGTAATATAACAGCAAAATGTTTTACCATTTCTTATAAAAAATAACTAAACTTAAGAATTCAAATTATAACAAAGAAAATATTTTTGGCACAGTATTAAATGCATGCAGAACGCGTATACCCAGTAGTAAATTTCTGATGTAAAAGTAAGGTAAAACACTGGACAATTAACGTTTTCCGACATAACTTTAATTTCACTCCTATCCCACCATTTGCTCTAAAAACTATTACTGAGAGATATGGTGAATACCTCTAACTATGACGGCCATGCTAGTAGGCAGTAAATTAAAATAATTTCAACCTTAATGAAAGTAGGTGCCTCACTGAATATCAGAAAGTCAAAATAGTTTGGTCCTGGCGTAGGCCACATTACATGTTTATAGTAAACATGTGGTATAAAATGAGTGAGGTGGAGAGTTTAGGCAGGAAACGGTTCCTTCACTAATGTTCTGGTAATTTGTCTCGGTCTTCGACTTACGTAATTGGTATTCAATAAAACACATTTAAGAATTGTAGCTAACCACATTTCATTTAAAATATAGTCCTAAGAGAAATTGTATCGTTGAAAAATTATTTCGGGAACTCACTCAAAACCCACAAACGTGAGTTTCAACCGAGTAAAAACCCATCACTCACATTCATAGTCACCACTACATATATGATACGAAAAATTTCATAAAGGCATACAGTTTCACTGTCACTTACTGAAGTGAATAAATGTTCTTATATGATAGAAATTTTGGTTCACATGAGAAAAAATTACTCGCTGTGTTATACAAGATTTACGCCTAAATTTGCCAATTCCAATAGTAACAATGTCTACATATATGTATTAGCATCTTATAATAAGTATATAACAATAAATTAGTTGAAAGCGTTGTAGTATGTATTATCCGAGTTGCGCGTGAAAAACACTACAGAACTTTTTCCACTGAAATCGCAAATTTCATTGAAAAGTATTTTGACAGATAAGTCATCATATGACAAAATACTTTTTAATGGAAGCTTATTAAACTCAATAGGTCTTATAACTTGATGTCGTATAAAATTAGTGTGCCATTCCGGGAACGCAGTTTCAGAAGGTGTTAAGATTAAAATCATCATATTATTCGTAGTACAAAAGGTGGTAAGTGGTAGGGTTCTATATCGTACCGAGGAAATAATTTTTCATAAACATTGCAAAACCGTCTTTTCGGGAATAACCACTGATAGTAGAAGCTGCAGTTACAGCGAAACGTAAAAGGATTACAAATCAATTATAATTAATTTGTATAATTTTTGTTTTTTAAATACCAATCCTCAAACCTTTTCGAACGATAAAAATGAATGTCGAGTATGACTTTAATAATAAATTTTTTTTAATTTTTACTGCACCGAATAAGTGTTATTTACAAGGCTACATAAAAGATTTAATATTTAAAATAACGATTTTCAAAAATTTGGTGAAAAAAAAAATATTATTTTACGTGGTAAAAAAAATTCCAAATGGCCACAATTATGAATTCAATTTGGTAAATATGCCGTGGAATGTCACTCCTGCTTGCTCTTAAGGCGGTATTTCCAAACGGAATAAATTTTGTAGTCTTATTATGGCTTGCCAGGAGTTCGTAAAGCGCATGCATCAGCTTATTTGCAAAATATGGCCGGATGAGTGCATGCCCGACTACAAGAATGGGGATCCTGTAAACTACGCCAACTATCGTGGAATCAGCCTTCTTAATATCGCATATAAGGTTCTGCCAAGTGTATTGTGCGACCTGGCTTCAGACCTGGTAAGTCTACCATCGACTAGATTTTCATAATGCGCCAAATCTTGGAAAAAACCCGCGAAAAAACAATTGACACACATCACTAGTTCGTCGATTTTAAAACCGCCTTCGACAGCACGAAAATAAGCTGCCTACATGCCGGTATGTCTGAATTTGGCTTCCCTGCAAAACTTGTATAGCTGTGCAAAAGGACGCAGAGCAAAACCATCAATTCAATCTGAATTGGGAAGGAGCTCTCTGATACAGGGTGACCCCCTACCGTGCGATTTCTTTAATTTTATGGAGAAAATTATACGAGCTGCAGAACTTAACCGCTCTAGAATAATACTCTATAAAATAGTGAAGTTACTGGCGTATGCTGATGTCATTGATATCATCGGTCCGAACACCCCCGCCGCGGAAAAGATTTATTTGATGGTGAATGAGGATAAAACGAAGTATTTGCTGTAATCGCATTTGCGCCTTGGAAACCACGCTACTGTTGGCAGCAATAATTTCGATATAGTAAACGACTTCGTTTAATTAGGAACCAGCATTAACACAAACAACATCAGCCTTCAAATCTAGCGAAGAATTACTCTTGTCAATAAATGCTGTTTTAGACTAGGTAGGCAATTGCAAAGTAAAGTCCTCTCTCGGCAAAGGAAAATCATGTTCTAGAGCAGAAGCATGGACCATGACAACATCAGATGAAGCGGCTCTGGGAGTGTTGGAGAGAAAAGAAAACGCAGCGGCTACGCAGGCTAGGCCATGTTATGCGAATGAATGCAGCAAACCCCGAATTTCCTATTACAACAACACAACAGCAATGGCATGATTTAGTTAACAGCGGAGATCAAACCAAACATTGCTTCACTGTTATTTATTACTGGGTTTTTACTACTTGGTGGGTTAATACATGCATGCATACATACAAATAAAATTGTGCTATGTGCAATGTGCCATAAGTAGGAATGCAGTTGACGTTGCTGGCTGATAGCGGAGATTACGCGTTTGGCAAAAGGACTGCAATTTTTTGAATTTTTATGTTTTTTTTTTAACCGCGTCACCTTCAGTAAACGATTTGTTTTTGTTTGGCGAAAAATTGCGCCAAAACCAGAAGTTCCGCTATGCAAGTATTACAGCCGTTGTTACTCTTCACGCTGCTTTTATTTTTGTTGCTTATGATTTTCTATTCGCAGTTGTATTAGATAAATTATAGCCTTTTTACGGAACACATTTAAAAAATGTTTATGTATGTGACTGCCAATTGTGTTTTCAGGTCAGTGAAGATGGCAACATCAAACAACAACTAAGAAACAGGGTTCGGACAAGAAAGTTTTCATTGTGCAGTGAATCATTGAAAACTGTAATAGATTGGAGAAATGCTGAGTAGCTTTTGTGAAGTTATACCGACGGCTATGTGACGGCCATATCACCCGATATCGGCCGCCAGTTAGAAAACGCAGTAAATTGTACTGAATTTTTTGCGAGTAGGCGTTTTCGAAACAATGGCCGAGATATTGTGATATTCCACTCAGCAGCTAACGTATAATCGCGGAATCTAGACCAAATTTGAAAATTTTTTATTTGAAAATAAGTATTTTTCGTTTTTATTATTCATTTACTTTATGAAATTTCTTTTGAGATTTTGCCGTGCTGCTACCATAAACTAAACCTGCAAGTTTTTCTTCAGCATTTCTGAGATGAAGAAGTAAAATTCAGAAATATGTCCTATTAACCATCCCCGTTGTAATTTTTCTCTAATATCAATAACAAAAAAATGTTATAAAACAATATGAGCCAGTCGCGCTAATTAATACACATAAATAATATTAATATAATAGTGAAATGCGTAAGCATCGCTAATAATCAGTTCTGTTGAACGCTCCTGGAAATATTCCACACAATTTGGATTAAAAAGATATACATATTATACATTAGTACTTTATTCTGTATAAAAGGAATAGCAACAAAAAGGCAATACTTAGAGACCAACACCAAAGCGTTCAGTGGAGCATACATATGGCTGAGTAGATAAAGGGATAAAGGCATCTGCCTTTACGCTAGTATGTATAAAGTTGGAGATTTCAAAACTCAGCTCCCGAAAAGTTTGCTGATGAAGAAGTGAAACTCATGTCGTAATAGTCGTCGCAGTGTGCAAGTTTTGTTAATTAAACCTTTCACGAACATGAAAAGGTATATTAACTTTGGTCCGATGTTTGTAACGTTGAAAAATATAGAAGATAGACTCACCATTAAGTGTACCGAATTGACCAGGGCGACGAACTGAGTTGATATAGCCATGTCCGTCTGTTCGTCCGTCCGTCTGTCTGTTTGAACGCAAACTAGTCCCTTAAATTTTGAGATATCTCAATGAAATTTGGCACAAGGATGTATTTTTGTATTATATTAGACATTTGTCGAAATTAAACTCGCATTGTATAAAACTATTAAAATCGAATTTAAATCTATTATACAGATGTGATATTTGTGTAAATACAAACATTCCAACATATATATCTACTCTCGAAAAAGCATTCTCATCATTGAGTTAAATTAAGTCCGTTCTTGTGGGTGTTAATAGTGCTTGTAACACCAATCTTACTGCTTCTGATGTGAAAAGTGCAAATGATAGAGTTACGCGCTCTAAAGCAAAGGGTAATGAACCTTCACCCAACTCTAATAAGCTTAAGCGAACTCATTCCCAGCAAGCACAATAAACTGCAAAGAGCTCGAAGCACTCATTACTTGTTGTTAGTGACAGTGAGAAGAGTACTACTGTTGTTGCTGATGCTGCTGGAAATTTGTCATCAAATTTGCCTACTACTAATATTCGCATTAGAACAAATTCAGACACTGCGCTCGCTGATATGCGGTTTTTTAAAAACTCATTGCCTTTTCCCGATTTGAGTAATACTGCAAATGCAAGCAAGAAAGCAATTAGCTCAAATACAGGGACAGTGAAAAATAACAAACACAAAAAATCAGCTGTTGTGTTAGGCACTAATAATAACACCGATCTCAACGTAGCCGTTCGTAACTCTTGGTTCCATTTATCGTCATTCACCTCGTCTGTTACTAGTGATGATATTATTAAGTACGTCTCTCAACATATTGGCATCGCAGCTGGGGAACTCCTGTGTTTCAAGTTGGTTAAGAAAACTGGCGATAACTCATCTCGAAAGTGGTTTAATTTTAAACTTGGTCTACCTGCTAAATACAGCGACAAGGTCCTTAATGCATCAGCGTGGCCTAAAAATGTTAAAATCAAGCCTTTTTTCCAGAAACGTGGAGTGACAGCACCAAAACCTAATGGAGTCCTACATCGGAAATAAATTGCCTACGTCATCCACTATCACTTCTAATCTTGAAATTTATTTTCAAAACGCATCCGGTTTGAGAACGAAAGCGGATATTGTTAACTCGTTTAATGCGCAAATGGACTTTGATATTTTTGTTATAGTCGAAACTTGGCTAAATTCAGACTTTTTTGATGGCGAATTTTTCGACCTCTACATATAAGATGTCTTTCGCAAGGACAGAGATCCTTCCAAAACTGGCTCTCGCAGGGGCGGAGGCGTTCTTATCGCTGTTCAACGAAAGTATCGCAGTAATTTAATTACGCTTAATAACGGCGACTCTACTTGATCAGGTATGTGTCTGTCTGAAAGACTCTTCCAGATCCTTCTATATTGTGGCCTCTTACATCCCTCCGAATTGTAATCATGAACTTTATAAAATGCATGCAGATAACATTATATCTCTGGCAGAAAACAATGTAATGGATGATAATTTGTGCATTTTAGGAGACTTCAATTTAAGTAATGTCCACTGGTCTAAAAGTTCTTGTCGTTCATTTCTTTCGCCATCCAATGTAACTGCCTCTCACGAGACATACTTTATTGATTGTATGCTAAGTCTTAATCTTAAGCAAATCAATCTGTATTTTAACAAATTAAACAAAATCGTAGATCTCATTTTTGTCAGCGATAATATTAATTACAATATTTCGGAATGCTTGCTGCCTTTAAGTCAATGTGACAAGCATCATGTACCTTTAAATATAAGTATTAATTGTTATGAATACATTTCTACTAGTCAAAATACTAGTGATGTGATTGCTTTCCAATACAATAATTGTGATTTTACTCTTTTAAATAATTCATTACAAGAAGTCAATTGGACTGCTCTTTTTTCATATTCAAATGTTAATAATTGCTTTTCTAATTTTAAAAATTTTTTGCATGACTAATAAGTTTCACAAAAAATTTCAAACAAGGAATATTTATTTTTATAATAAATATAAGTACTTTGCTGGCAAATTTAACCGGTTAGATAAGTTTCTATACAAGAATTACATTCACTGTGCTGAGCGCAGCATTAAAAGTAATCCGAACTATTTCTGGACCTATATCAAATCCAGGCGGTCTCGTTCTTTTATTCCCGCGTCAGTTTTTCTCGACGATAAATCTGCTGAAGGGCCCAATGAGGTAGCTAATCTGTTTGCTGATTTTTTTAAGTCAAACTTTTCTACTGATGAGAATTCCTCTTCTGCAAACTTTTCTTAGAACTTTAGCTCTTACCTAAATTTTGGTTCTCTTGTATTATCTGTTGACGACATAGAGATTGCTTCAGTGAAGTCAGCCTTCGTCTGAGACCGACGTTGATGGCCTATCGGCGATTTTGCTAAAGAAATGCCCAGCTCTCATCGAACCTCTTAAAATAATGTTTAATTTATCTCTTTCATCAGGTACTTTCATTAATGATTGGAAAGTAGAACACATAGTTCCGATTTTGAAATCTGGTAAAAAGAATGATGTTCGGAACTATAGACCGATCTCGAAGCTCTCTTCCGTTTCAAAACTTTTTGTGTGCATCGTAAAAGACAAATTGTTCTTTGCAACCAAGTCGCTTATTTGTCATAATCAGCATGGCTTTGTACCAGGGCGGCCCACAGCCACGAACTTAGCTGTGTTCACCGACTACTGCAATACTGCCTTTTCGGCTGGATTACAGGTTGACTGTGTATATACAGACTCAAAAGCCTTTGATAAAGTTTCTCATATAGTACTACTTAAAAAACTAGCATTTATGGGCTTCCATTCCAGCTTTTTGGAGTGGATAAAATCGTATCTCACTGATAGACGTTGTGTTGTTACCATTGATGGTGTGTTCTCACAACCTTTCATTGCCTCTTCTGGGGTACCGCAAGGGAGCGTCTTAGGCCCTCTACTATTTGTTCTGTTCATCAATGACATTAGTAGCTGCTTTGCCTTCGCAAATTTTTTATTTTATGCCGATGACCTCAAAATATTCGCCAAAGTCCAAGATGCCTCTGATGAAGCAAAGCTTCAATGCGATATCAACGCTATTCATTCATGGTGTCTTCGTTTTCGTCTCCCTTTAAACATAAAGAAATGTTTTAAAATGACATTTGCTAAAATTTTGCATTTTCGAAGTACGTACGTTTCTAATACTGTCCTTCAGAATGTTGTCGAAGTAAAGGACCTAGGAGTTTTTTTTGACCCGAAACTGTCTTTTAACAAACATGTTGATTTCATCATTGCGAAGGCCTACTCTGTTCTAGGCTTTATTCGTCGGAACTGCACCAAGTTCTCAGACCCTTATACTCTTAAAATGTTGTATATAACTTTTGTTCGCTCAAACCTTGAATATGCAGTTTTTGTCTGGAGGCCGTATAACCAGATATCAATAAAAAGAATAAACCGTATTCAAAAGGTGTTCATTAATTTCGCTTTACGGTCCCTCAAATTTGATACTCCCATTCCAACCTATGCATCCCGTATTATGCTACTTGACCTACAATCTCTCGAAACACGTAGGTCAATCTTATCTTTGACTTTCATGTTTAATGTTATTCATGGTACGATAGATTGTCCTTATCTTGTGGAAAGGATTACTTTTAACATTCCAAGGCGAAATCTTCGCGTCACCTATCCTTTTTACTGGAAAAAAGTCAAAACTAAATTTGCCAGTAATGCTCCTCTTGCAAGATCTATGCGCGAATTTAATATTCTATCTCAGAGTATTCCCCTTGATTTTTCCTTGGGAAAACAACCTTTTTTGAATATTTTACTCTCTTATTTTAAGCAGGTATGTTTCATTTTGTAACCTACACCATGGTTATTAGTCTGTAAGAAATGTTCTTTCATAGACAGTATTGAATAAATATAAATACATATATATCTCCCATACAACCGATTGTTCATATAAGACGATTTTGGTCATTCCTGCCGCAATTTAGAAAGTATGAACGTGAAATTCGGTGATATATATTCTAATATAATAGAAGATATCCTGAAAAAATCACTTTGATCGGAGCTATATGTAGTTATATCCAATACAACCGATCGTTCAGATAGAAAGATTTTTGGCCATTTCTCCCTTAATTTACAAAGTATAAACATGAAACTCGGTGATATATATTTTATTATATCATAGAAGATTTTCTGAAAAAATCACTTTGATCGGAGCTATATATAGTTATATCCCATACAACCGATCGTTCAGATTGAAAGATTTTTGGCAATTTCTCCCTTAATTTCCAATATAAAAACGTTAAACTTGGTGATACTTGTTCTAATATATCATAGAAGGTTTCCTGAAAAAATCACTTTGATCGGAACTAAATGTATATAGGATATACCTATCCCATACAACCGATCGTTCATTTGTGGCCATTTCTCCCTTACTGTCCAATATAAAAACATTAAACTTGGTGATATTTATTCTAATATATCATAGAAGATTTCATGAAAAAATCATTTCTATCGGAGCTATATATAATATATATCCAATACAACCGATAGAAAGGTTTTTAGCCATTTCTCCCTTAATTTCCAATATAAAAACGTTAAAGTTGGTGATATTTATACTAATATATCATAGAAGATTTACTGAAAAAATCACTTTGATCAGAGCTATATGTGTATAGTATATAACTATCCCACACAACCGATCATTCAGATAGAACGATTTTTGGCAATTTCTCCCTTAATTTCCAATATAAAAACATTAAACTTGGTGATATTTATTATAATATATCGTAGAAGATTTCATGAAAAAATCATTTCGATCGGAGCTATATATAATATATATCGGATACAACCGATCGTTCAGATAGAAATATTTTTAGCCATTTCTCCCTTAATTTCCAATATAAAAACGTTAAACTTGGTGATATATATTCTAATATATCATAGAAGATTTCCTGTAAAAATCTTTTCGATCGGAGCTATGTATAATATATATCATAGTGTACCTATACCAAGTGTGTCAACTAAGCGATAAACGTCAAAACTACAAACAGCCTCGCTCACCTGATGCAAATCTCAGGTCTAGAGTTGCATTTTTGGTACATAAGAGTACTTCAAGCTGAGTTGCATTTAATAGTTAAATAAAACTTTGTAGTATTTACAGATGTAATAGTTGCATATATTTCCGCGGAAATAAGAATACTAGATTTGTAGCCTCCAACAATGCGGAAACATACGGAAAGCAAAATGTATTTAAATTAGAGTCAAAATATAAAGCGCCACACGTGTAACATGGAAAAATTTCACTTCTAAGGCTGTTTACACAAATGCATAAGGGCAAAATTATATAAAACGCTTTGGTCACTTCAAAAGCATATATGACACTACTTTATTTTTGCTTGGATTTCAAGCTAAAAAAAACTAACGAAACTTTATCGGAACTTCAAAACACAAAAACAATTTCTATCATGAAAAAGCGAGGCCACTATTCCCCCATAATTAGCGAGTTTGTCATGTTTTTGTTTATGTTTTACATTTTATTTTTACATTAACATTTTTAACAATAAAACAATGCAAATAACACGAGCAAATTATTTCTTTCTCTAATGGTTCACTTTTTTCACAAGAAACTTGATTCTAATTGTGTTTTAATGCACCAAATTTTCAAACTAAAAAAAAACTTTCGTTTGTCTGAAAAAAATAATGAAAAAACGGCCGAATGTCAAAAAAACCTATCGAAAGACAAACTGGCTCGTTTTTTTTTAATGAAAGGTTGTATTTTTCTTGTATTTCGTTAGTTTTTTGAATTATAGTTTAGCGTAGGCACGCAACCAAAGCATTTATGTAAATTTTTCGATACTTCGCCCGACAGATGAATTAATGAATGCAACACAACCAAAGCGTCTGTTTAAATCCGCCTTAATTTTTGTAGCTGTGAAAGCCTCCTGCAAATATAATGGTGCTGTAATTGCAAACAAATCAAACTCCTATATGACGCTACTTTATTTTCTATGTATTTTTCTTGTATTTTCTCTTATATTTTTTGTCGAGGGAGCCGATAAGGTTTCAATACTGGTGAAAGTATGTGAACTATATTTGAAAAAACTAACGAAATACAAGAAAAATTCAACGTAGTTCATTAAAAACAAACAAGCCATTTTGTATTTCGATAGGGTTTTTTGACATAAGGCAGTTTTTTCTTTATTTTTTCTGACAAGTGAAAATTTTGTTTTTAGTTTCAAAATTTTGTGCATAAAAACACAATTAAATTCAAAGTGTAAATTATGTGTGCAAATGAGTTTTCAATAAGTGTACATTTTTCAGTTTTCATAGTGAACTTGGGTACAGAAATTCAAATTAAAAAGTTTTTCACAATAATTTGAAAAACTCTACGTTTTCTCTGCTTTTTACAATTAAAGGAGTAACCCTCCGTAATAAAATAAACTTTTAATGAAAATCAATAACTCTGAACTGAACACTTTTCGCCATGATATAAAATTAAAATGCTGTGGAACAGGAGCAACACTTTTGTGACTACATAAACCCTGTCTCAATCTTTTACGTCTCTGCACAGAACCCTAATTGACCTTTTTCAACCGAAACAACAATGGCAACCCAGATTTGCCCGTTATGCCCACTTAAGCGAGTGCCTGTCAGAAAGAAATCAACACACTTGTACTTGTACACTATGATATATATAGGAAAATAAAGAATAAATATTTCCCATTGAAATTTAAATATAAATGTATTTTATTATTTCACAATGAAAAATATTTAATGACTGACTCAACTATGAACACTTGTTGAACAATATAAAATGTAAATGTTAGTTGCTAAGCAACACTTTTGTTCTGAAAACTTGAACTGCACCGCCACATATATATCCCATACAACCGATCGTTCAGATAAGGGGGTTTTCAGCCATTTATCTTAAAATCGTTTAGGTATGTACATCTGTTCACTATATATTTCTTATCTTATACAGCGCATTATTTGGAGATTACGAATGGGATAAGATTGTTGTTCAGCCGCAGTCATGAAAGGTATGAAGTCTTCGGCACAGCCGAAGACAGTCCCGTCATTACTTGTTTTATTTAATATCAATTTCTTGGACCCTTAAAGAAATGCTCATGAAATCCTTGCGCGTTTCAATTAATGCATTCATCAGGAAAGTATATATTTTAATTAATCAAAATCAAATTTAGCTTACAGTGGGAAAATAAAGTAAAATTATGAGCATTTTCTTATGATTTCGATATCGCGCTTTCAGCATTAATTTAAAAAATTTATGAACCGCGTACGTTTATAAAAATTGTAAATGAAATATCAAACTTGTATAAATAACCTTACATAAATTTGATAAATTTTCTCGCCGGGTGTGGGTTGTCAAAAGTTGAGAAATTCATAGCTATATCTGTTAGAAAACTTTGAAAAAGAGCTAAAAGGGCTAAAGTGTGTTGTTCAATTTGTTGTTGCAGTAAGTCTACTACCATTGCACTAAATTTCGAACACTGCTAAGAAACAAATAGGCATTTTAAAAGGCAACTGAACAAAAAAATCTCGAGACAAACATACAATTACTGAATCAGTTACAACGTTGCAAGTCTCTAACAGCTACCCACTTCATTTGCTTTCCTTCAACGCTCTGCTTTTGGTTCTTTGCTATTTGCTTAGTAGCAGTCATAGCCATAGGCAATAGCAAACACTATAATGGCTAGTTTTCAGCAATCGAAACAGCGGGAAGAGCGCCTGATGAAATACATACATAGAGCTAGATGAAGAAGGCACTAACTCAAATTTACCGAATTTTGAAGTTATGCATGCTGCGTGTTTCTCACTTCAATACACAATGAACTTGATATCTAGCTAATAATAAATTTTATTGAAAGTCAGTCATCTGGAGTGGTGCAGTATTCAGAATCCAGATGAATCTCCTTAGCAATAGTTTCAACCATGAAGTCGCTAAGAAATTTTCTTTAACATGACCTTCAAAATTTAAACAGTAAAGCGGCCACCGTGGTGTGATGGTAGCGTGCTCCGCCTATCACACCGTATGCCCTGGGTTCAACTCCCGGGCAAAGCAACATCAAAATTTTAGAAATAAGGTTTTTCAATTAGAAGAAAATTTTTCTAAGCGGGGTCGCCCCTCGGCAGTGTTTGGCAAGCGCTCCGGGTGTATTTCTGCCATGAAAAGCTCTCAGTGAAAACTCATCTGTCTTGCAGATGCCGTTCGGAGTCGGCATAAAACATGTAGGTCCCGTCCGGCCAATTTGTAGGGAAAATCAAGAGGAGCACGACGCAAATTGGAAGAGAAGCTCGGCCTTAGATCTCTTCGAAAAAAAAAGTGGCTTGAATTTGTGGTGGGATAAGTGATATCCCAGCCACTTCCATGCGCCGTACACGCTTAAGGACTTCACAATCCGAATGCAAGCGGCAATACAGCTTGCTCTTAACTAATAAGATATGAGCTTAGATAGAACTGACCTCGGCTAAAAATTAAAATCATGCTTCCTTATTGTTAGTGGAAGAAAAGAAGAAATCCCTGGTTGTGCAAGAGGTTTTTGGTTATTCAGTCTCACAAGGTAACATAGGAAATTTATATATTTATTTTTATTCATAACTTTTACAAATAATACGGATAATGTTAACGGGATCACTAACAAGTGTGCCAAAAATTAGAAAAAACGGCCGACGCCATCCCGAATTATAAAGAAAAGTTTAACTTGTATAGCTAAACCAAAAGTTTTATAACTTTGAAAAAAGTCGAGTTTCGAAAAAAACATTAATACGAATTAAAAAGTAGAACAAAATTCCAAAATCAAAAAATTCTGATACACTTCAGAAAATTAAAAACAAAAAAAATTTTTTTATTAAATAAATAAAACTTAAGAAGTGTTTACTATCTCTGAAGAAAATAATCAAAATTACCATATGTGCACATAAATAACTATTATTATTACTGGGTTCCTTTAGAGCACGAAAAAATATGCACGTGCAAATATGTACTAGAGAATAGTCTCCGACATACATAAACTTTGGATATTTTTTGTTATGAACTACAATAAATGTAGCAATAATCTAAATCGGCTAAGACGTTAAGCCACATTACCAGCTCCGTCAGGTTTCACAGAGCCTATCTTGAGAATTCGAAACCAATTCAAACAAGCTGTATCCACATAGTACGCTCTCATTCACCTGATGCTGAGAAGGAAAGTTCCAGAAGCAGTAATAAATCACTAAGGTATAATATTTTACTAGAGTGTGTGCGATAAGTTCTGCCCTCTCTGAATAAGGAAGATAAAAGGAACCGGAAGTAGCTTCAGCTGCGAAAAAAGATTTTAGAGTTGATACCATGGAGAGCGGATGCTCCTTTTCTGCTCCTTTGGCTTCCCCTTGTGGATCCACAAGCGGGCACGCCATTGAGGCCCATCATTAATTTTAAATCGGCACCATGTTACAAACTGTCCAAATATTTAAAAACGATATTGAAAGATACTCTGGAGCTAAGGAACGAATATGCAATAGCTAACACAACAGAACTAATAGAGAGACTTGAGACCGTAGAGCTAACAAGGAAAAGCAAATTGGTATCTTTTGACGTAAAAGATTTATACCCATCAATACCACTTTGGATATAGTTTGCTCAACAATAGTTCATAATACAAAAAACAAAGTGAAAAGTATGCAAATCATAAATATCCTAAGAACCACTTTTCGTCAAAACTATTTTCAATTCAACAATAAAGTATATAGACAAACAAACGGTCTTGGAATGGGAAGCCCCACATCAGCAATTCTTATGGAAGTGTTCCTGCAAAATCTGGAAGAAAAGTACATACAGGAGATGAATTCCAAATTAGGCGTGTCATTTTATGCTAGATACGTGGATGACATAAAATGCTTTTTAACTACTAATAACGAAGATCTTGTACTGGAGTGCCTCAACAAGCAGCAACGAAATAAAAAATTTACAATCGAAACCGAGAAAGACGGAGTAATCAACTATCTAGATCTCACGATATATATTGATAAAGAAGCCAAAAGATTTAACTATGACATATATAGAAAGCCAACGGCCACCGACACAATAATACACAATATCTCAAATCGCCCCCGCATAAAAATGCAGCATTAAGGCACTTGGTACATAGACTTGAAAGAACACCTCTTACACAGGAGGCATATAAGAGGGAACTTGAGGTCATATATAATATCGCTGCAAACAACGGATATAAAAAAACACTAATAGATAAGCTCAGAAGGACAAATGGAGAACCAAAAAGAACTAATGAAAAGGAAAATAAGAGCTGGACGACTATGACATATACTGGAAAAGCAACATATAAATTGGCAAACTTCTTTAAAAATACAACATTAACACAGCACTCAAAACATCGAACAATCTAGGGCGAAAACTAAGAACTAACACTACCTCAAAGGATCCGTTTAGCAGCCACGGCGTATACAAGCTTACCTGCGGATGCCAGCATAGTTACATAGGACAAACAGGACGGCAAATAAGAACGAGGTTCAGAGAACATATCGGAGATTACAACAAAAAAATACGGAATCCAAACAGTTTACCCGAGTTTAACTTCGCGAATCACATGGTCGAGAATGAATGTTCCCCAGCAAACATCAATAAAACAGTTAGGGTTCTTCGCATACAATCAAAAGGCCGACATCTCAACGTACTCGAAAACATGGAAATCTACAAACAGAAAACATTCGACGGTAGAATAATAAACAAACAGATAAACACAATTTCTGACACAATATTCGAGCCTTTAAAACTTGTTTACAAGAAACAAAGTCAACAACAGACAAACACACAACAACAAATAAACACAAAACAATTAACACACCCAAACAACAAACCCAGAAAGAAGGTCAAACGACTAAAATCATGGATTTTTACCTACCCCAGTCAGCCACAAAAATCGAATAGTAAACCACCCTCGGTTCTGAATGAACACACAGCACATGCACATAACTAAATACACACAAGCATCAATCTTGACAATACCTGCTCATTTACCCACGAACTATAAATACAGGAGAAACAAAAACAACAGACCAGAACGAAAATCGACACTGATGATGGCACAACGCCGAAATCGGTTTGTCTCAAAACCAAATTTGACAAGGGATGACGGAAACTCGTTCCAATATACATCATTTAACCACCCTGTCGGAAAATCAACAAAACAAAATAAGTACTGTTTCAGTGTACTTTATATCTTCTAATAAAGATTTGTTACGTTCTTAGTGAATTCCCTGTTTTATTTGGAACCTATTTTATTATTCCCTCTAATTTATCAACATTTGAGGAATTATTCTCCAAAATTACTTAACCGTATAAATTCACCGAAAACACGTCCTACAAACCTCAATTTAATAAAAAAAAAAAGCTCAGATTTTATTACAGTTTTGATATAGAGGGGGGAGATGCTCGTATTTTCACATCGATGATCCGGTCACCTTACTCCCGACACGATTAAAGTCACACCCTATAATGACGTTTGTATGAGAATTATGGACTGTGTCCCGGAGAGAAAACTTCTCCTACAAATGTATGATCACTTACGCTGCATAACTTTCTTTATTCGTTTTTAAAAATGGTGAGCAATTAATTAATTTTTTTTTATCATTTTTTTCCGCCAGGGTTGTCAGATGCGTCTGGTTCTTCTATAAAAGACAGCCTCTTTCTGTTGCATTTCTCTCAATTTCGACACCAACAAATTTTTTACTACAATCAGCCCAATTCTAAACGAAAATTCCGTGCGAGTTTTTTCCCTTCTCCCATTCCTCGTATTCTAAATAAAAATTCCTTGTGAGTTTTTTCACTTCTCCCTTTCCTCCTATTCTGAACAATGTTCGAAAAAGCGGAAACCGGTTATGGGAGAAATGTAGGTATTATGAATGTGAGGGAGAGGGAGATTTCTCTGCCATTTCATAGGAGTTTTTTCACTTGTTAAATTAAAGGGAATGCATCAGAATAGTTAAAGGAAATTAGTTCTTTTAAGAAAGAACACTTATTTGTACAAATTTGTGCTAAAATATGTATGTACATTCTACCACAATATTCTCACTGTTAATACAACAACAACTACAACCACAATATTCTTTATTTTAAGTCGAAAAGTATATCATAAGCAACGGAAGAGCTCTTCGTATATTTGATGCAGCCATCCAGAAATTGCGCAAAGATTTTTGAGAAGGCTTAAATAGAGATTGACGAAGGACGAATTCAACTCAACTTGGCCGCCAGAAAATTGCTTTGCTGAATGAAAGCAGGCAACTCCGGCAGATTTGTGTTATGCGGCCGTCTTCTTCTTATGTTCCGCTGTTGACGTTGCTGTGGCACCAATTCATTACTCATTTCAGTGAATACCACATGAAATGCAATAAATACTGTGCATTGTTTATATTTTATTTCTTAATTTGCAACAAATTTGCAACAGTAATTAAACTTTTTAATTTTTTAAACAAAATAAGAAATGTGCAACGAAATTTCAATTGACAAAACAGCTGACTTCGAAAATTCGAAATTCCTATTCCCCAATTATTGTTCTCCCTAGGAGAACAGAATTGGAGGAATTTTTCCGCGGGAATAAAAAAATCCGCGAGAACAAAATTCCGTGAGAATATTTAGAATTGGTCTGAATATATTGATCCTTTTAGTTATGTCGAGTTGTAAGTACCTCTAAAATACTTTTATCAAATCGGCCCTATATACCTACAAATAAGCTTAAGCTTAAATACATATATATTAAATATGAATAACTAATATATATATAAAATATATTATAAAAAATAATATATACTAAACAAGTAAGGAAGGTTAAGTTCGGGTGTAACCGAACATTACATACTCAGTTGAGAGCTATGGTGACAACATAAGGGAAAATAACAATGTAGGAAAATGAACAGAGGGAAACCCTGGAATGTGTTTGTATGCCATGTGTATCAAATGAAAGGCATTAAAGAGTATTTTATGAGTGAGTGTGCCATAGTTCTATAGGTCGACGCCATTTAGGGATATCGCCATAAATGTGGATCAGGGTTGACTCTAGAATTTGTTTGTACGATATGGGTATCAAATTAAAGGTGTTAATGAGTATTTTAAAAGGGGGTGATCCTTAGTTCCATAGGTGGACGCCGTTTCGAGATATCGCCATAAAGGTGGACCAGAAGTGGCCTTCGAATTTGTTTGTACGATATTGGTATCAAATTAAAGGTATCAATTAGGGTTTTAAAAGGGAGTGGTGGTAGTTGTATAGCCTTTTCGAGATATCGCTATAAAGGTGGACCAGGGGTGACTCTAGAATAAGTTTGGGTATCAAACCAAAGGTGCTAATGAGTATTTTAAAAGGGAGTGGGCCCTAGTTCTATAGGTGGACGCCTTTTCGAGGTATCGCAATAAAGGTGGACCAGGTGTGCCTCTAGACTTTGTTTGTACGATATGGGTATCAAATGAAAGGTGTTAATGAGTATTTATAAAAGGGAGTGGGCCTTCGTTCTATAGGTGGTCGCCTTTTCGAGATATCGCCATAAAGGTGGACCAGGGGGGACTGTAGAATATGTTTGTACGATATGGGTATCAAATGAAAGGTGTTAATGAGTATTTTAAAAGGGAGTGTGGCTTAAATCTATAGGTGGACGCCTTTTCGAGATATCGCCATAAAGGTGGACCAGGGGTGACTCTAGAATGTGTTTGTACGATATTGGTATCAAATTAAAGGTATTAATGAGAGTTTTAAGAAGGAGTGGTGGTATTTGTATATGTGAAGTCGTTTTCCAGATATCGACCAAAATGTGGACCAGGGTGACCCAGAACATCATCTGTTGGATACCGCTAATTTATTTATATGTGTAATACCTGCCAAGATTTCAAGTGTTTTTTATTTCGCCCTGCAAAATTTTCATTTTCTTCTACTTAATATGGTAGGTGTCACAACCATTTTACAAAGTTTTTTCTAAAGTTATATTTCGCGTCAATAAACCAATCCACTTACCTTGTTTCATCCCTTTTTTCATATTTGGTATAGAATTATGGCATTTTTTTCATTTTTCGTAATTTTCGATATCGGAAAAGTGGGCACTGTCATAGTCGATTTCGTTCATTTTTTATACCAAGATAAAGTGCATTCAGATAAGTACGTGAACTAAGTTCAGTAAAGATATGTCGATTTTTGCTCTAGTTATCGTGTTAACGGCCATGCGGAAGGACAGACGGACGACTGTGTATAAAAACTGGTCGTGACTTCAACCGATTTCGCCCATTTTCACAGAAAACAGTTAGCATCATAAAATCTATGCCCCTACCAAATTTCAAAAGGATTGGTAAATTTTTGTTCGACTTATGGCATTAAAAGTATCCTAGACAAATTAAATGAAAAAGGGCGGAGCCACGCCCATTTTGAAATTTTCTTTTATTTTTGTATTTTGTTGCACCATATCATTACTGGAGTTGAATGTTGACATTATTTACTTATATACTGTAAAAATATTAAATTTTTTGTTAAAATTTTACTTTAAAAAAATTTTTTTTTTATAAGTGGGCGTGGTCCTTCTCCGATTTTGCTAATTTTTATTAAGCGTACATATAGTAATAGGAGTCACGTTCCTGCCAAATTTCATCATGATATCTTGAACGACTGCCAAATTACAGCTTGCAAAACTTTTAAATTACCTTCTTTTAAAAGTGGTCGGTGCCACGCCCATTGTCCAAAATTTTACTAACTTTCTATTCTGCGTCATAAGTTCAACTCACCTACCAAATTTTATCGCTTTATCTGTCTTTGGTAATGAATTATTGCACTTTTTCGGTTTTTCGAAATTTTCGATATCGAAAAAGTGGGCGTGGTTATAGTCCGATATCGTTCATTTTAAATAGCAATCTGAGATGAGTGCTCAGGAACCCACATACCAAATTTCATCAAGATACCTCAAAATTTACTCAAGTTATCGTGTTAACGGACGAACGGACGGACGGACATGGCTCAATCAAATTTTTTTTCGATCCTGATGATTTTGATATATGGAAGTCTATATCTATCTCGATTCCTTTATTCCTGTACAACCAACCGTTATCCAATCAAACTTAATATACTCTGTGAGCTCTGCTCAACTGAGTATAAAAACCTACACACCCGAGCTAGGAGAATTATTATTTTTTTAATTGATAAAAATGAAAAAATTGTGTACAATAACTTTTACTGAACAAAAACAAATATCTAATCCCTATCATGAATATTATTATACTATAATAGATTCTTTCCAGCTCTTATCTGCACACATCTATATGTGAGGGTTATCAAGCTAACGATAGTTCCCTGAAATATATATACTGAATATTGGTTTTTGGTATTAGATAGTTTTCATAAGTCATATCTTCACATCTGGACTCTCACGAAAAACTATAAAAAGTTGACTGTATGGAATATATTCGTCAAAAACTAGCTACACTGTGACTCCTGTAGGCGAATTCACTAACTTTTTTAACGATTTTCGAGATCGATATAGTGGCGAATCTATAACTATAACGATTTTGTTATTAAATAACCACTTCTTATCGATATTTGTAAAACTTTCATAACTTTACAGCCCTGCACTTGAGACTGGTCGATCATGTGCAACTCTCATCTTCCCTTATTCTCGCCGATCTAATTTGGACGTCTTCTAGAGATGCCTTCTTTTAGCTAGTTCATCGGCTTTTTCAATACCATCTATTCTCATATGCCCTGGGATTGAATAAGGAGTGCCTAAATTTTACACACTTATTATTATAATTTCTGCTTGGCTATCAATATAAAAATTGACGCGGCTGCAGTTCAAGCCATTTCTTACAGTGTTTCTACAGCTTTGGTAACGGTTATTGCTACCGTCTGAAAGCGCTACAGTGCTCTGGCAGCTTGTAGGATCTGTTTATTTTCGATTCACCACATTATACCGCAGACCGTACTCCTTCCAATACTTTGGAAACATCGGTGTACACGTGTATCGCCGCGTCCGCCATTTGGGCACCCTTGTACCAAACTTCCATCTCTTTTGTGGCTCTAAGAGCTCCTTCGAAATGGAGATACGGCATCAGGTAGCCTGTTAGTACTGTAAGTGATGACAATATACTACTATGGCGGTATGGTCTGCGTTAAAGCTGAGCCTCGCTGCAGTCGTTAACGTTATGTTCTTTGCTACCAGGTCTGCAAGTGGAATGTCCAGTTTGTTGATGACCAGCATCCACATCAGAGGTAATAACATCCGCCCTACGGCGTATTCCTGTCCACTAATTTAATTGCGTCATTCAACCGGCATTACGAAGTGATCCTTCTACAATTTAGCATGAAGCTCCGGTTATGGCTGGATGTACTTAAATGTAGCTAAGACCCGCCAAGAGACATTTGTAATTCGCGAAATAATTGATTCGAATTTTGTATCCTTTGTGAAGGAACCGTTGTTTGGACCATGGACTAAAAAAATAATTTTATATAAGTTCTGTAAATGGGAGCTTTTAGCAAACAAAACTTCTCTTGATACATGCACGCATTTCTAGGTAACACCAAAATTACCCTTTGCTAATAAGAAAATTAGTCACGTTTGCGTCCCTGGGATCTCACTCTAAGGTATCTAGCAGCGAAGATTCTAAATTAAATTTAAATTTTGTTATTTTCCAAAAAGTGGAATAAGTAGTCATGGCTTCAATAAATAAAAATAATTAATTTCGATAGAATTATTCTTTTCTTTGATACATATGAGCGGACGGACTGAATTGTATTTTAGTGAGCATACACAGCTGGGCAAGGTTAAAACGCGGTACGTTCATCCATTTATTAGTTAAGAGAAATATTTAATAAATAATATTGAGAAGAGAGGTCTATTCCCAAGGTATGGGACAACAAACCAATTTCACGGATACCAAAAAATTTGAAATACAATTAATAATGAATTGGCGTGTTTGTGTACTATTCGAACTTCGAATATTTGCTTTTTATTAATTTTTTCTATACCTCCGAGGCCGCGATAGGAGCTGGTACCTCCACTTCTCACCCAAAACGTCTTTTTCTGTGTTGATGGAGGGGAGATGGTTCGGCATATAGTGGTAAAAGAAGAATGTGTGCTTAAAATCCCGAATCTCTGAAAATTACTAAAAAAAATAAATAAATCCTGATAACTCCAACAAAATTATACAAAGCTCCCTAAGTACTCCGGAAATTTTGGAACTTAGAGTCCCGATTGTAGTTTTCATTAATTAAGTTTTTTAGTTCTACTCTAACATTGTGCTGGATGGAGTTACCAGTTTTCATCGCGGCGTCGACGATACAAATAAATGCGTAGCGAATCCGTAATTATATATATATTTTTTTCAACAACAAAAGGCTTTGAAATTTTGAATAAATGCAATAATATTTATGATGTTTTTTTTATTAAGTGTGTGTAAGCATGAAGAATACTTAGTCACAAATTTTTAAGAAAAAGTTTAAAGTGTTTGTGTTTAGTACGGGAAGCAGATGGAGAGTAAGGGTGCAAAATTTAATAAAATTGGACAAAACGAGCAAACTTACCATCATAATCATATTCAGCGGATTGTGGCGCCAACAAATGTGTTTGAATCTCTTCTTCGGAGCTGCTGAAAGAGCGTTGCTGCTGCGGGGGTCCATACCGATCGCCCACTATTGGTCTTTGTTGCTGTTGTTGTTGTGGCTGTTGTGAATAAGCTGTGTTCTCCATTGCATGATCACCGCTTATGGTGAGATTTCGTGACAAATGCGCTGCCTTTTGATATGACCCACTTCCAACTAAGCCTCCTCCGCCTCCCACAGATGGCGCTGTTAAATGTGCCGTTTGAGGGTTATATGAGTGCTGGTGTGGA
The DNA here is from genome assembly GCF_040869045.1 of Eurosta solidaginis. Taxonomy (NCBI): domain Eukaryota; kingdom Metazoa; phylum Arthropoda; class Insecta; order Diptera; family Tephritidae; genus Eurosta; species Eurosta solidaginis. The sequence continues at coordinate 109,722,556 of NC_090319.1, forward strand.
AGTCTTTGTTTTTGTTGTTGCTGTTGCTGGTATTGTTGATGCTCTTGCTGATATTGTCGTTGCTGTGACTGCTGCTGATGTTGCTGTTGTGTTTGTTGTTGTTGCTGTTGTTGTTGCAATGGACGTTGCTGTGTCATACCGGCCGACTGATGTACTTGCGCTTGCGATCGTTGTGCTTCGAGCTGTTGCTGTTGTTGTGGATGTTGCTGTTGTTGTTGCTGTTGCATGTATTGCTGATTTGGTGGACTAGCGCGTGTTTGCACCCCCTGATAGGATTGGTGATGTTGCTTTTGTTGCTGCTGTTGTTGATATGGCACTTGCTGCGTCAGCGGTTGTTGTTGCTGATGCTGACGTGCCTGCTGGCTCTGCTGTTGCGGATGAGAACACTGTTGTTGCTTTTGCAATTGACTGGGATGAGCGAGATGCGGATGTTGTCGCATAAGTCCATCTAGTTCACCCTACAACCAAAATTGACAGTCAACTTTAAAATTTCTGTATTGAACTGGGTTTTCTTTTAAATTTTACCTGGTAATAACGTGGATCATCCTCGGGATATGGACACTGCCCTTCTCTTATTTGGTAACCACTTTGTGTTCCATATTGATGCGGCTGTTGTTGCTGCTGATTTATAGGACGTCGACTCTGCTGTCCCGGACTTACATCGACGCCACTATCAGAATTCGACAAACGTCGACTTGTAGGAGGTTCCTGTTGGGAGTACTGGCGTCGTAACACGCTTCCGGTACGTTGCATGGGCAGGTTCTCTTTTTCGGCAGCACTGCGTGTTCGCTCTAGCTTTGGTCGCTTATCGAGCGTGTCCTGGGGATCGATAATAGCTTGTTGAGATATATCCTACACAAATAATATAAAAATTGATTAAGATTTTTAAATAAATTATATGTAAGGTGGATTTTTTTAAGTCTTGCAGATGGTACACCGCTGCTGTCAGATTGAGTCAAACGTCGATTTGAAGAAGGCTCCTGTTGGGAGTGCTACCGTTATTAAGATAAGAATTAAAAAAAGTCATGAGCATCAATACTTGTGCGGTTTCATATGTAAACATCTGGATGTACGTCTAAAAAACTTATACAATATTGGTACGGTAACCAAGGTTGGCACGGACTCATTCCTATGATGTTTTTCATTACGAATAGAATTGTTGTATGAAAACCGGAAAATGACTCTATATTATTTGAAATTTACATATATTTGGTGCAGGCTTACCCCACATCCCACCGAATAATATCCTGAACTTATCAGTTTTTAATATTCAGAAATATACCAAAACGATCCCTGAGTTTCATATTACCCAATCGGTGCAGTTTCGAAAACTTCCTGAGTCAGAAAACTTTTGAGGAACGACATATTTCTTATTTCGTTTGAAGAGTCCGTTTGAAAAATATATATACAATATATAAGTATGGAAGATAGGGTGTTATCGAAATGACAGCCAGGATAGGATGATATTTTACACGGGTGCACCTCCTAATCCCGACTTTCAAAATCACGAAAATCCAAAATCCCAAAAACTTTCAAAAACAAAATCACGACATAACGAAGTACCGACAGTATAATATCCCCACTAAGCAAAATCCCGACAAGATGTTCTGCGCAGAACCACTGTGGATCGCGTAGCCGGTGTTGGATCACGTAAGTGTCGAAGATGTATATCTTTTATGACATCATGAGGGATCTCTCAATTTAAATGTTGTCAGGATTTAATGTCGGGATTTGGTCGGGTCAGGATTATTAATGGTCGGGATTTGGTCTTATCGGGGTTATGACTTGTGAGGATTTCATCGTGTCGGGATTGTGTTTCGGGATTTTATATTTTAAATTTTTTATTTATCGGGATTTGGTAAGTCAGGATTATGTTATACTCCCATTCCACTCAGCAGTCGACATGGTGTTGAATGAACTGAGGCCTTATTCTGTAACTCGATCCGAACGGAATTGCGATTCGTACATTACACATACATTTTTTTTTCAAATCCAAAAAAAATCCTCTCAAATCGAGTTATATCAATAATAATAATTTTAGGCCAACTTGCAGAACGGCAGGTTAACTTTTTTCAGAGTTAACCTGACATGAAGGGATAAACTCATACATTTTTGAAACATTTTTTAAACTAACTCGGAGCAAAAAAACAAAACTTGCCGCTCTGCAACTGGGCCTTATTTTTATTTTCAATTAAATTTTTCTTCCTTTCCACCATGTAATATTTAAAATATCTGCCATAACTCAGAAGTGAGTTGATTTCGAAGTTTTGTCTATTTAGTGATATTACCAAAATTCTTACCACATGTAAGATTTAACAAGCCGCTTTATTACGATTTAAAATATGACTAATATACTCACACTGCTGCCATCAGGCTCAATACGACGTAGAAAGTTATCTTGCTGTTGCCCTTTATTCATCCATTGGCCAGTCTTTGAAAGTAGTTCTTGCTTTTTTCGGCAAAGTATGCAGACCCAAATTATCTGTGGTTGAAAAGAAAATTGGAATGAAAGCACAAAATTAGACTAGATTTTTATGTAAAGCTATCAGTGAAACTGAAAAGACAGCGACCAGCCAAGGGAAATTGTACGAACTGTTTCAAGGAGAGCGATTGTTTACCGGGGCTACGGAGTGACGAGGTGTGCTTGAGATCTGCAAGACAAAATAATTATCAAAGAAAAAAAGAAAAACCGAGTGACAAATCCATTGGAGGTCTATGTAAGGAAGGCGAATAAAGTTGTCGAATGTGGCAAAAGTAGCCATATTAAGGAGTGCAGATTGCGCGGATGTGTAGTTAATGGCTCTTGTTGTATACGAATTGATCCACAGACGCTTTGTCGGCTCGCAAGCGTCAAACACAGGTACGCTGCAGTCAAAAATCAAAGTAGTCAGCAAACATTCTAGTTCATTGATTTGAATTTTGTGGGTTATTCATAATAGTCAGCTTTTGAATAATTCATCGACTATAATTTTGTGGTGTTATTCATACTAGTTAGTATTTGAATAATTTATTCGGCCAGAATTTCGTCTGTCGGACTCGAGGAAATGCACGAGTGCCCTCTGTAGCTAATTTGCAATGCGTACTTCAATTGACAATGCTCGATATCGTCCAAATCAACGGGAACATAAACACAAGCAAGACGAGTCGCACCTCACCGTTACCTCAACAGAGGTTAGAAAAGCTATTGAAAAGGTCAAGCATTCCATATCAATAGTCCCAGAAGGGAAAACTTATGCAGATGCCAAAACACCTTGGCCATGAGGGCATCAGCAGCCTAGCACATTTTTTTCTACTTGTCATTAAAAGCCTTTGCCATTCCAGAATAACGGAGAATGGCAAGGATAAACCCACTACCAAAAACCGGGAACCCAGCCTTTATCTACCGATATTATCCCTTTAGTTAGTAACAAAACTTTTTAAGCCGCTATGATTCCCTCAATTAAACGAAATTTTTCGATTATCCATAAGCAAGACATCCGTAAAGTGCATATCACTACCACCGTTCTGAACTCCATTAACACTCATCATAGGACGGTGCTAGGGCAGATTGGCCTGTTTTGACACAGTCAACTACGACTGGCTCGTTCCTTCTCCGTTAGATAGATAGATAATTTATTGAGGCTTGCACTGCGACCATTGGTCTATTTTGCCCTCACCTCCTTCACATCACCTCCTTGATGAATCTTTGCAGTTCTCTTGGCTTTAGGGATTTAATGTGGGAATATTATGGCCATGGTGAGCCCATAAACTTAGCCCTGCGTCTTGAGATTGCGTCACATTCCAGGAGGATATGTTCCACCCTCTCCGCTGATCCATCATAAAACGACATGTGGTGTTCTGTTACTTTTTAGTTTTTATATATATGTTCGTATCTTTTTAAAATTTATTCCAAAGTATAATGTATTGACGTGATAAATTGTAAAGTGATATATGTATATACATATTGTAACGAATTTAGTACAATTCCTCTTATTTGCAACCTTCTGCTAACGTTCGAATCACTAAACTGTTGAATAAATGGGTGATTTAGTTGCAACTCATGTGTACGACCTCTCAATGTTTCAATCTCAGCATCAATTTTGTCTTCGAGTTGTAAAATGTTTGTATCTTGCGCCTCCAACTTCGAGGAAATACGTCTTATTGCTCTTCCAGTTAAGCAGAGATATGCGATGATATCTGTGCTGAAATTTGCGGCGACATTTCGGATATTCGTGCCTCTTGTGCTTCAATCTTAGATGTAATCTGTGTCGACATTTCTGAAATACGCGTTTCCTGTGCTTCCATCTTGGATGTTATACGTGTATCTTGGGATTCCATCTTGGATGTTATACGGTTCTCCTGGGATTCTAGTTGAGGTGCCAAGTCTGTGCTGGTAACTGTCTGCGATGTTTCGGCTTTCTCTTCAATTTTTGTTGTTGATTCTTCCACATCATGATAAAAGACATACTCATCCACATTAACTCCTTCCAACTCCATAGCCTCTCGTAGTCGTGACTGAAGTTCGAGTTTATTGTCGGTTGTATTCAATCCACGGCTCTCCAACTCCTTCTTCAGTTGCTGGATCTTCAATTCACTCCACTTTGCCATGTCTTTGTTGTATTCAAAATCTTCGGAATTTATTCAACAATTCCTCTTCTGACACCAATTGTAACGAATTTACTGCAATTCCTCTTATTTGCAAACTTCTGCTAACGTTCGAATCACTAAACTGTGGAATAAATAACTCCACTATTCAGTAATGCAAAATGGCCAATAACACTTCTATTACTCGCCAGATAGCGTCTTAAATCAAACTGATTGTCGTCTACTGTTGCTGCCTTTTATACTGTCTGTTTTCCTCTTTGCATATTTCTAGGCTTTTCTATTCTAGTATTTACTAGTTAGTTATCAGCTATAAAATTACCAGCTATAACTACATTTGTAGCTTCGCATATGCGCGTGTATATGTGAGTGATACTTGCACAAATTATTGCTTTCTTTTGAGAGCATCTCAGATAAGATATATGCATGTGTTTATGCGTATCTTCTCCGCTGCTCGTATGGACATATGGGTAGACATAATGATTGATTTGTTGATGTTCATACGAGTCACTGCTTAGTATCGGCTTAGAGATGATAGTACCCCTTAGTGTTGCTAGTATTCGTCACAATATATACATACTTTTTATATATATGAAATACAATGAATAAAATTAATTTGATCTAATTTATCAAATTTCAAGTAATTTTTCAACCCGACTGGGACTAGAATATTAACTAGTAGGATGCTGATTCAAATATCGACTAGTATGTCAACTGCTATTACAATGATGCATAGACTGAGTAGTATGCCAACTGGTATGTTGATGGGAGTACACTAACTAGTATGTCAATTGGTATGATATTGGTGTATATAATAACTAGTATGCCATCTGGTATAAAGCTGGTGCAAAGACTGACTAGTATGTTAATTGGTATGACCCTGATGGGTATGCTGACTAGTAGGGCATCTGGTACGATGTTGGTGTATATAATGACTAGTTTGTCAATTGGTATGATGCTAATGCAGATTGGTAATTGATATTTCGTAGGACATAGCCGTGAAAAATTACAGAACTCATACTAGTTAGGATTTTTGGCAAACTAGCATTCTTCTAGTATACAACTAGTTGGTTTGGCCGCAAGGTAATAAAGGCCTTGAAATAAGCTCGTGTTTCATTATATCAATTTGTACTTATTCCATACGGCGGAGTATTCTGCATATTATAGAAAATTTAACCCCGAAAGGTTAAGCTTTGTTCTGCTATGCGAATGCAGGAAGACGCTTCGGTACACGAGGTGCTCCTATCAAAGCCCAATTTTATTTGAATAGAAATTGGCATTATTTCGCATGAAATAATCCAGTGGGTATGTTGAATAAGCCAAGTTAAGCGAACGAGTCAAATGTCAATTCAAGAAGTATAAGTAAGCAGCTAGACACAAGCGGAGAAATTTCCCAGCTCACCCCACCATAATTTTATCGTATCCAAAGCAAAGCCGCGAATATATTTGCTAAAAAATGCATAGCAGCTGAAACAAAACTGCATCCAGAAAACTGTTTTTTTGACCTCAATTAAAATAAGAATATCAATTAAAAACTTTGCCAAAAAAAACCGTATCAAATCTAATGCACTCGCATACCACGATCTGACATGACTAGATGATATTCGAAAGACATCTTGGGATCAGGCATGCTGAGTCAAATACATAAATTGCCAAAGTTTAAAAGCTCACGCAAGTGCAGCTAAAAGGTCAGGCGATATCCCACGAGATGAATGAAAAAGAAATTATGGCTTACGTATTGACAGGAGATCGCAATAAAAAGTATACAAGCTGTCCAGGCCAACTATTAATCGAATAGCAAATAGCGCAGTTACAACTTAAAAAAATTATTTGCGCTATATTCAAACACTGCTTATAAGATTTAAGTACACGAGTGACAGTTGAACTTTTCAAAATATTAATCAAGCTAATATTCCAAAATAATGGACGAATGAGTAATTCAAATTTAGTTTGCTTCATAATACAAATGCATAAATGCATAAACCACCAGTCATTCAAAAAATAATTCGTTTGCCTCGCTGTCGTTTCCGAAAATGTCGTTTAACTTTTGGCTGTCACTTCAAAAGCTAAAACATTCATAATCAATGTCAATGAGTTAATTGTTTTGACAATTACGTACTTTTCAGGTATGTATTTACTTACTTTGTTGCTTCGAAGTGTTACTTTTCCTCCGCAACGCGCACAACACACAATATTGCAATAATGGCAAATATGCCCGATTCCATCAGCGAATTTTGTTTGAAGGCAGATGTGACAAATTGCTCCCAATTCGATGCCAGATTTTTTCTGCTCCTCTGAACGTTGTCGTATTTGCATTTCCAGACTGACGACCTCGTCTTGCTTTCGTCTACAATAATAAGACAATAATAAGAAGCGAAACAACAAAAATGGTAAATATAAGGCATATTTCTAAGAATATTAGTGGGTACAAGGATGCCAGTGCTTGCGACTTAAGTTAAAAATTATTGAAATGTTAACGAATCGAAAATTATTTGCATTTCTATGATAAAGATACATACCGAATTTCATCACTATATGTATCTTCAACAGAAATCGAGAAGTCGCTACCAAAATTCGACACGAAACCTTTTAAAAGGGTGTGCATGACCTAAGTAGGCTTTGCCAAACTTCTTTTTCAAAACAGTGGGCGTGATTATTTTCGGACTTTTGTAACTTTCCCGCCTTGAATAGGGAAGTTACACACCGAATTTCGGAGCTGCAATTTTAGTGTGCGAGGATAAGTCTTCGGACAAATAGCCGAACTAGCTAACTTTGAATTTATTTCAGTTAAAGCTACCGTCCGTTAGCCTAACGAAAAAAGATAGAGCCTCCAAATATCGAATTTTGTAACAGGCCTCAGGATTTTTAAAGCAGTCGCAAACAAACATTTCAAAGAATTAAAAAATTTTTCTTCATCATTTTTTATTTTTTTCCAAATTTTATTGTATAACAAACGCCGACAAATTTTAGACCCAGAGATATGAGTCTATACTCTTCTAAATCCGATCTCAGAGTTTTTATATTAATTCTGGTTTTAGAGATAGTTGTGATTGAAAGTGTTAAAAAGTCGTTTGTTCTGTATTCAACGCCTTTTCGTCACTTTCAGCTTTATTTTTTATTACAAAACAACAAATTTAGGTTTATTTTTTAGAAGGCTTATTTTGAAATTTGAGATAGTGTTCTTTGCAATATTTTCTCAGTGCAAACTTTTTTACAATAAACGATTAAAACAAAACATTTAAGATAAGGGAAATAGGAAGAATCACAGAGCCCCCAGAGTCACCAGACGATACTTATTTTATGACAAAGCATAGTGTAAGCGTGTGCTCTAATAGGTTGAATATGCCATCGTTCATGCTAAATCATCTAAAGTAGTAGACCCAGACGGCATAGCCATGTCGATGCTTAAAAACTAGGCAAAGAGGGATATAATTATCTATCACATGTCACCAACCTGTCCCTGTCCACCTTCGTCAAGGTGGTTCCGCTATTAAAGCCTGGAAAACCAGCTAACAAAGGATATTCTCATCGTCCGATATCTCTCTTATCGCCAGTAGCCAAAACACTTCAAGCCATTCTGCTTCCCATTTTCACGGCAAATTTGCATCTTGCCAATCATCAGCATGGCTTTCGAAAACTACATAGCACTACCACCGCGCTAAATGTCATTAGTACTCAGATAAATTGCGGATTAAATCAAAAACCCTACCGTAGGGCAGTACTCGTTGTGGTAGATCTATCAAAAGCTTTTGATACGGTCAACCACGGCACGCTACTGCAAGACTTGGAAGGGTCCTCCCTTCCTTCAAGTCTAAAAACGTGGACCGCAAATTATCTGTCTGTTCGGCAAGTACCGGTGCAATTCAGGAACACAACATCTAAATCCAGAAGAATTAGGCAAGGGGTACCACAGGGTGGTGTCCTATCCACACTTCTATTTAACTTCTACATAAAGAAGCTACCTTCACCACCAGAAGGTGTCTCTATCGTTTCCTACGCCCATGACTGTACAATAGGGGCCACAGGCCCACAGATCGATGAGTTTTGTAATAAAATAAACAGCTATCTCCCAAATATCTCCAGTTTTTTCGCCTCGCGAAACCTCACATTGTCACCGACCAAATCATCGGCGACCTTATTTACAAAATGGACCCGGCAAATGTCGACCATATTGGACATCTACGTCGATGGTATTACGCTACCAACTGTCTTACACCCAAAGGATCTACATTTTGGAGAGCATGCAATTGCAATTGTACCCAAAATCCACAGATGTAATAAAATTCTCAAATCTCTTGCCGGCAGCACTTGGGGTAAAAACAAAGAAACGTTTATTACCACCTACAAAGCAATTGGCCGACCGATTGCATGCTACACGTCCCCGATATGGTCGCCAAGCCTAAAGATTACTCACTGGAAGAAAACACTGCCCTCAGAACCGCTACGGGCTGTCTGCTTACATCCCCAGAACACCACATACACAACGGGGCGAGAGTACTCCCCATAATGGAAAGAAATTAAATGCTGAACAAACAGTTCCTGTTGAATACCCAGCAATCTGGGCATCACAACAGACATCTGATTGATGAGGCCATACCTCCCAAGGGCTTAAGGTCATCCCCGTAGGCATTATGAGTAACTACGGCACCTGAGAATACAGCCGTATGAAGCAAAAAAGCACAACAAGGTCCTCAGTGATATCCACAAATAGGAGTCAGACCTCTTTGCCGGGAATTGCTCGACGAATCCAGTTCTTAAAGAAAAATACCCAGAATTCGCAGAAGACGAACGCATTCTTTCTAGGGAAACGCGCTTCACTCTAGCTCAACTTTGATCTGGGATCAACCCCGACATACCAAATGTATGTCCTGTTTGCAATGTGTCCCCACATGACACTAGCCATATCTGCAATTGTAATGTGGAACCAACGCCAATGAAAGCAAATTCATTTCCATTGCAAGCGTTTTCTAACTTGTTTTTGTAATATATTGTGACGAATATTAGCAACACTATGGGATACTATCATCTCTAAGCCGATACTGAGCAGTGACTTGTATGCACATAACCAAATTAATCATTATGTCTACACATATGTCCATACAAGCAGCGGAGAGCAACGCACAATCACATGCATATATCTGAGATATTCCCAAAAGTAGGGAATAATTTGTGCAAGTATCACTCACATATACACGCGCATATGAGAAGCTATACACGTGCATCTGTGGTTATAATTTTATAGCTGATAACTAAATAAATTCTGGAAACGCCTTGAAGTATGGCACGAGGAAATCCAAGAGTATAAAAGAGCGATATCTGAGCAATCAGCAATGAGTTTGATTTAAGCAGGCTATCTGCCGAAAAGTAGTAGTATTGTGAAGTACTTGAATACAGGCCATTTTGCATTATTGAATAGTGGAGTTATTTGTTCAACAGTTTAGTGATTCGAACGTTAGTAGAAGGTTGCAAATAAGAGGAATTTCAGTTAATTCGTTACAGTATTAAAACGTCTTTAATTGCTTGAAACAAATACAATATTTGTAGCACACTTTCAGGCAGATTTTCATATATTGGATTAGGAGTTCTGTAGCAGAAGGATTAGTGGACCCAGTTTGTTTTATTTTGAAAGTTTTTTTTTTACAAGTTTAATATACGTTTATTTCGAACAATGATATTCTGACCATGGCCACATGAATTTATTAAGTGACAAAATTGCCTAAAAGTAGACTTCAATTTTAAGGAAAAAAATCGTATGGAGAAATTATTGCTAGCCTTATGCAATTTCAGGAACAATAACTCAAATCGCAAAGAAAAATAAGGCAATTGGGAAAAGTTGCATAACAACAAAGGTATGGCTTTGGTTGAATAAGATTGTAACAGTTCAGCATGAGTGCGGGTTCGATTCCCATTCCCGCAGAAAAGGCTTTGAAAAGATTTACAAGGTATAATCGAAAGGGCTGCCCATTGTCCGTGCTGATGTCACTGTTAAGAATGAATACGAATGTTTTTGAACTTTTTAATAATATAAACTTTGTAGTTAATATTGTTACTAGATTATCCTTCTAATTTATATAACTTATTTTGGGAGATACATTAAAAATTGGAATTGTATTGTTATAGAGAAAAACTAAAAAGTAAATTTGTAGTTTACATTAATTTGGATAGGTACAAATATATAGAAAAGCATAACCAAAATAAAACTTCTGACACAGGATGCAGATTCAAAATGCATTTAGAAAAGTATTGACTTTAAACTTATTGGGCCGTTTAATCAATAAAATGTTTTCTATGCAGATATGAAGACTCTTCCAGATCCTTCTATATTGTGGCCTCTTACATCCCTCCGAATTGTAATCATGAACTTTACAAAATGCATGCAGATAACATTATATCTATCTATATTATGTAATGGATGATAATTTGTGCATTTTAGGAGACTTCAATTTAAGTAATGTCCACTGGTCTAAAAGTTCTTGTCGTTCATTTCTTTCGCCATCCAATGTAACTGCCTCTCACGAGACATACTTTATTGATTGTATGCTAAGTCTTAATCTTAAGCAAATCAATCTGTATTTTAACAAATTAAACAAAATCTTAGATCTCATTTTTGTCAGCGATAATATTAATTACAATATTTCGGAATGCTTGCTGCCTTTAAGTCAATGTGACAAGCATCATGTACCTTTAAATATAAGTATTAATTGTTATGAATACATTTCTACTAGTCAAAATACTAGTGATGTGATTGCTTTCCAATACAATAATTGTGATTTTACTCTTTTAAATAATTTATTACAAGAAGTCAATTGGACTGCTCTTTTTTCATATTCAAATGTTAACAATTGCTTTTCTAATTTTAAAAATTTTTTGCATGACTTTTGTTTAGAAAATATAGGAGTTAAAAAGAAACGGCTACATAAAATTCCGTGGTACACTAAAGATTTAAAAAAGCTTAAAAATCTGAGAAATAAGTTTCACAAAAAATTTCAGACAACAAGGAATATTTATTTTTATAATAAATATAAGTACTTTGCTGGCAAATTTAACCGGTTAGATAAGTTCCTATACAAGAATTACATTCACTGTGCTGAGCGCAGCATTAAAAGTAATCCGAACTATTTCTGGACCTTTATCAAATCCAGACGGTCTCGTTCTTTTATTCCCACGTCAGTTTTTCTCGACGATAAAGCTGCTGAAGGGCCCAATGAGGTAGTTAATCTGTTTGCTGATTTTTTTAAGTCAAACTTTTCTACTGATGAGAATTCCTCTTCTGAAAACTTTTCTTCGAACTTTAGCTCTTACCTAAATTTTGGTTCTCTTGTATTATCTGTTGAGGACATAGAGATGGGTCTGACCTCACTGAAGCCTTCGTCTGAGACCGACGTTGATGGCCTATCGGCGATTTTGCTAAAGAAATGCCCAGCTCTCATCGAACCTCTTAAAATAATGTTTAATTTATCTCTTTCATCAGGTACTTTCATTAATGATTGGAAAGTAGCACACATAGTTCCGATTTTGAAATCTGGTAAAAAGAATGATGTTCGGAACTATAGACCCATCTCGAAGCTCTCTTCCGTTTCAAAACTTTTTGAGTGCATCGTAAAAGACAAATTGTTCTTTGCAACCAAGTCGCTTATTTGTCATAGTCAGCATGGCTTTGTACCAGGGCGGTCCACAGCCACGAACTTAGCTGTGTTCACCGACTACTGCAATACTGCCTTTTCGGCCGGATTCCAGGTTGACTGTGTATATACAGACTTTTCAAAAGCCTTTGATAAAGTTTCTCATATAGTACTACTTAAAAAACTAGCATTTATGGGCTTCCATTCCAGCTTTTTGGAGTGGATAAAATCGTATCTCACTGATAGACGTTGTGTTGTTACCATTGATGGTGTGTTCTCACAACCTTTCATTGCCTCTTCTGGGGTACCGCAAGGGAGCGTCTTAGGCCCTCTACTATTTGTTCTGTTCATCAATGACATTAGTAGCTGCTTTGCCTTCGCAAATTTTTTATTTTATGCCGATGACCTCAAAATATTCGCCAAAGTCCAAGATGCCTCTGATGAAGCAAAGCTTCAATGCGATATCAACGCATTCATTCATGGTGTCTTCGTTTTCGTCTCCCTTTAAACATAAAGAAATGTTTTAAAATGACATTTGCTAAAATTTTGCATTTTCGAAGTACGTCCTACCACATTTCTAATACTGTCCTTCAGAATGTTGTCGAAGTAAAGGACCTAGGAGTTTTTTTTGACCCGAAACTGTCTTTTAACAAACATGTTGATTTCATCATTGCGAAGGCCTACTCTGTTCTAGGCTTTATTCGTCGGAACTGCACCAAGTTCTCAGACCCTTATACTCTTAAAATGTTGTATATAACTTTTGTTCGCTCAAACCTTGAATATGCAGTTTTTGTCTGGAGGCCGTATAACCAGATATCAATAAAAAGAATAGAAAGTATTCAAAAGGTTTCCTTAATTTCGCTTTACGGCCCCTCAAATTTGATACTCCCATTCCACCCTATGCATCCCGTATTATGCTACTTGACCTACAATCTCTCGAAACCCGTAGGTCAATCTTATCTTTGACTTTCATGTTTAATGTTATTCATGGTACGATAGATTGTCCTTATCTTCTGGAAAGGATTACTTTTAACATTCCAAGGCGAAATCTTCGCGTCACCTATCCTTTTTACTGGAAAAAAGTCAAAACTAAATTTGCCAGTAATGCTCCTCTTGCAAGATCTATGCGCGAATTTAATATTCTATCTCAGAGTATTTCCCTTGATTTTTCCTTGGGAAAACAAGCTTTTTTGAATATTTTACTTTCTTATTTTATGCAGGTATGTTTCATTTTGTAACCTACACCATGGTTATTAGTCTGTAAGAAATGTTCTTTCATAGACAGTATTGAATAAATAAATATCGGCAGTCACTTTGACCTAAGTATGATCGACAGTCGTATGAGGTGATGTTTTATTATATATTGATACTTACCGCATAATCTCATTGTGTGCCTCCTCCTCCTGCTTTTGTCTCATCAAAACATGTTCAATTTGCATGCGCTCGTGTGGCGTCAAATGTGATAAATCCGGCATGTCATCCATTTTCTCAAGTGCACCCTGAATTTTCCCTTTGATTAATTATTTTAAGTATTCTGTTGAATGACGGTTACTTGGCTCGCCAAGCTCTGGGCCAAACACCAAATAAATGATGTTGGCTTCTTATATAACTTAAAGCTTAAAATTGAATAAGGCTTTGAAATGTGAGCAAATGCATAGTATATACATATGTTTTATAGAAAAATTTCGTTGATTTCGTTTATAGTTTCCTCTGTATCCCGTTAAGGTTATGGTTTTTGGAATATTCGTTTTATATTATATTTTGCAGTAATGACTTTCTCTATTTATTAAGGGGGTTTTTTGAAGCATGCGTAGCTTTTTTTTTTAGGTTTTTACAGTAGTTGTTGTGATGTAGCTTAAAGTCCAAAATTTACTATCTGTATCTGTATTACGAGGACCTTTTTAGTAGCTTTGAATTTATTGGATGAGCGAGTGCATAATTTTTAATAATATTTTTTTTATTTTATTTCAGTTTTCTTTTTTTAATTTGATCTTATATCTGTCTTTGTAAGTAGTTTTAAATGTGTATATAGCTATTGAAATATTAAGTTATTCCTTTAAATCAGATTTATATTTATATGTAATTAATTTTGTGAATTATTAAAATAAATTTTAATATTCTTTTTATTTTTATTTACTAAATTCTTAAAGCTGTTTCAGTGTTTGCATAATTTGTTTTGTATGTTTCTATGCCATAGTACTCGGTTCCGTTGCCCTAGTATGCCTTCCATAACATAACCATTCCGCTCAAAATATACCGTTAAATAGTTGTTTTCTTTTTACATTCTGCTAAAGTTCCCATCCGTACTACTCCTTTTAGTAAGCTTCAGTGTTGCTTTAAATATTTCATATGTAGGCCAATAGTTTTATATATTTTGTTATCCAGTTATCCGCTCATCACAGTTCAAAGCAATATATTTTATGTTTCTTTTTCTAGGATGCTATATTGTTATTGTTTTCCTTGTTTTTGCTGGTTTTATAGTTCAACTAAATTTTTCGGGTTATTTCTTTTTGTAATTCTACTTTTAGATTTTTTTTTTGCAATTAGTTGATTTCTATTTTTAATTAAGTTGCCTTGAAAATGAAAAAAAAATTTCGTGCTACTTACTCCCCTCCCTTGGGCACTTTTATTTTTACAGGTAATCGAGATGTTGTAGTTTTTGTTGCGGTTTTTGTTGCTATTCTTGTGTAATCTTATTGCAAATTGCATACAATATCCTTGTATTTACAAATTGAATATTATTTCCGTTGCTGTGACTCGTACTTTACATCATTTGATTCAATTGCGTATAGCTGTTATTCTCGTATTCACAATGTTTCCCCATCGTTTCGTTCTTAATGAACTTTTATTCTTTTTCCAGAGCTTCAAGAACATATTGGTAAGTACTAGTTGTAAATAGTATGTATGTAGCTCTGCCCTTGATAGAATTAATTAATTACTTATGTAGTAAATGCTGATGCTTTGATTTACCAATAGAAAGCTGTTCTGAAACGGAAAATAGTGAAGAGTTTTTTAGAAGTTGGTTTAATAATACTGTAATAGTCAACATAATAATGTTATTATTACATATAATATATGGCACAAGTGCGTAAGGATTCTGTACAAAATAAACTCAGTTATGCGTCAAAATAGAAAAACTGTACATTGAGCTGTTTCCCACATATAAAAAAAAAAAACAATCGCCAGATGCTTCCGAAACGAAAATCTACTGTCGCTAGCAATTTTTTCGGTTGAGGTTTTAGAGACTACTGATTTTTTTCGATATATTTCGTAAACGTTTTCATAAAAATAAGCGCAGTTTCAAAAAATCGATGATTTTCACCAAGTACTGAGTAACGCGGAGGAGAGGGTTAAGAAGGCCTCAACGGCACTTTATGCATGTAAAATAATGCTGGGATGTAAGTGGGGCCTATCGCCCTCTCTTTCTGATTGGGTTTTTGCAGCGATTGTAAGCCCTATTCTATACTATGGAGTTCTTGTTTGGTAGAACGCCACACAAAACACAACATACCTCAAAAAATTATAGGGGGTATGCAGATTATCGATGCTTAGCATTACGGGAGCCCTGAAAACAACCCCGATGGCGGCACTGTATGTCATTCTGCACATTACACCTGGTAGCATAGAACATAGCATTAACAACGGCAACCAGGCTCGGTACCTCGGGGCAGCTTGAGCTTCGACCATATGGCCATAGTAGTATAGCGTCATCAATCACAAGACGAACGGACCACCTGATTCCCTATCTGCGCTTCGAGGGAGATCTTAAGGCCACAGTAGAGGTGGACGGTTGGTGCAAGGGTGCGTAAATGGCAGACAAGGCGATACATGTGTACACAGATGGTTCCAAAGTAGTGGAAGGAGTAGGGTCTGGGGTGCTGATCCGGAAATAAGCAGATCCTACAGGCTGTAACCAAAGCAGTAGAAACCCTGGAAGAGAATAGCTTAAACTGCAACCTTGTTAACTTTTATATTGACAGTCAAGCAGAAATTAAGGCAATAATTTCGCATAGCACAGCATCTAAATGCGTGTTAGAGTGTAAGCAGTCTCTGGAGAGAATCGGGACAGGGAGAATCATACATCTATGTTGGGTCCCAGGTCATATGGGAATAGATGGGAATGAAAAAGCGGATGAACTAGCCAAAAAAGAGCGCATCCCTTGAAGCTTGCTCTGTGGACGTCCCAATTAGATAGGGTGATATTAAGCGAAGGCGACAGGTGCACATGATCGACCAAGCCGGAAACGCGAGGGTTCAAGCGCGGGGCTGTAAAGTGTCGACGATTATGTGTAGTTCTTAAAACCTTAGACCAACAAAGTTGCTTCTATCGTTAAAAAGAGAAGACTGTAGATTAATGACGGGTGTTCTGACTGGACATTGCCTCTGGCGTCACATGCCTCAAAATTAGGCTTGGCCAGTGCTAGCAGATGTAGGAAGTGTGGGTTGGAGGAGGAAACGATCGAGCACGTTCTATGCTCGTGCCCTGCACTTGCCAGGCTAAAACTCCAGCTATTAGGAGTGATACAGCTCTCAGATCTAGAAGCAGCAAGTGGCTTAAGTCCTAGGAATCTTCTAGTATTTTCCAAGAGGACGGAGTTATTTTATAACATAGGTCCTGGTTTTTTATAGGATTTTTCAATTTGGTCGTTAAAACAGACTTCTGGTAACACTACGGACTCAATCAGTCTATGGGAGGTCCTCATGGACCGGCCAGTTCAACCTACCCTAACCTAACGCATTTCGATACTTTACCTCGATATTTTTCCCCGATACTTTAACAAGTACCGTTGGTCTATCGGTTTAAGCGCGGTATTAAGATCACAATAAAGCGCTTAAGAAATTTTTTCTCTTTCCTTTGTAAGCCAAACTTGAACTTTACTTAATAGAAAATTTTTATTTTCCTTTTCGATCGTTGTTGTTGTTGCTGTAGTGATAAGGTTGCTCCCCGAAGGCTTTGGGGAGTGTTATCGATGTGATGGTCCTTTGCCGGATACAGATCCGGTACACTCCGGTAACACAGCACCATTAAGGTGGTAGCCCGACCATCTCAGGAACGATTTATATGGCCACATTAAACCTTCAGGCCATCCCTCCCTCCCCACCCCCAAGTTCTATGAGGAGCTTGGGGTCACCAGAACCTCGTCTGTTAGTGAAACAGGATTCGCCGCGGATAGGTGAGGTTGAGAATTGGGTTTGGAGAAGCTGCAACCTAAGGGTTGCGCTACATAGCCCCTTGAATCTGGTATTTTAGTCGCCTCTTACGACAGGCATACCTACCGCGGGTATATTCTGACCCCCTAACCCGCTGGGGGATTCCCTTTCTATTACTCATCTTCTTTACAAAATTGGCTCCGAGAACCTTGTTGCAACCTTTAATGTAAGCGTGTAAGCATTTTTCGGACACTTGAAGAAATGCTCAAGAAATGCCCAGGAAATCATTGCAGGTTTAATAGATGTATGCAGACCACAATGAAATTTCCTGAAGAATATGAATAGGGATAAGGGAAAATATATGTTTTCAAATAAAAAAAATTTTATGTTTGACCCCCAAGGGGAAAATAGAGAAAATTACTTGCGCGTTTTCTTATGATCTAGATACCGTGCTTTGAGGACAGCAAAGTGCAGTTCATTCACACTACAACTTAAGCAAAAACTGAGGTATATGCCAAAAATCTCGTACATGAACTTATCTGACCTCAGCTTTTAAACACACAATTTGGTGTATAATGTTGATTTTACCCAAACTTAAACTTCCTCACATGTTTTTACTTAATGCAAAATACACGATCTCATTAAAAAAAAGTTTCTTTACTTTTGGTAGAAATTCAGAAGTACTCACTTGGATCCGAGTATTTGAAATTATTATCGTTTTCGCTACTTTATCTTAAAGCTCTATCACTAATCAAGGAATTCAACAAAAATGAATAAGAAAAAGGAAGTACATAAATCTCACATGATCTTATGTTCGGAGAGTTGTACTAATAGAGAAATAACCAATCAAGAGTTACATATTACAAACCAAAAACTCCTGCGGTGAAATTCCTATACTATTATAGACATACTAGGGGTGTTCGAATATATAGTCTTGAATCAATACAATTCAAAACACTTTAACGCATGAGGAGATACATAATAGTCATCGCCGGACTTAATATTAACAAGTAAGGATGCAGCTCATGGATGGAGCTGAGCAATAATCGTATCTCATTCGTAATATCCGATATAGTGAACAGATGTTTATTAAGGATCTTTAAAATACTCGAATAATTCGATTATTGCAGAATTCGATTTGAAATTTGTGTGCGTTTATTAATCGAATTTTACTATTGGAACGGTTGTTCCATTTTAAAATCGAATTTGGATTTTGAATGAAGTGTCCATACAACAAAAATTACGTATACGCAATGTATGTAACGTATTGTAACGAATTTTCTTGCAAATGTTCTTATTTGCAACCCTCTGCTAAGTTCGAATCACTAAACTGTGGAATAAATAACTCCAATATGTAATAATGCAAAATGGCCTTTATTAAAGTACTTCACAATAACACCCAAACTGTGCAACGAATAGCTTGCTTAGTAACCAAACTGATTGATAGCTCAAATGAAACTCTACTATTGCCCGCCAGATTGCGTGCTTAATCAATAACTGCTTGATAGCTCAAATCAAACTGAATTCCAGCATCTCTACATTTGCTGCCCTTATATACTCTCTGATTTCAACGTTGCATCTTCTAGGCGCTTCCAGAATCTACTAGTTGCCATTAGCTCTCAAACTTCTCAACTGTAACTACAATTGCACAATTTTATAGCTTTTCTCATTGCATACTTTCAGGAGTATCTCAGATATATGCATGTGTTTGTGCATTGACTCTCCGCTGCTCGTATACGCACATGATACATATGTGTAGACGCAATTATTGTTTCGTTTATGTAGATACATAATGATTGAATTATTGATGTAAATTCGCGTCACTGCTTAGCATCGGCTTAGAGATGGAAGCACCCCTTAGTTTTGCTAATATTCGTAACACTGCCCTCCACCTAAGTCTGATCGTCTCGATCAGACAAATCTCTCGATCTAAACGCTGCTAGCATCGCCAAATGTACACACTCTTCTATTTGGTGATTCACCAATTGCTTGTATGCGGTAGACGACATCACTGATCGTCTTCACAACTCTGTACGGGCCTTCACAACTGCACCGATATTTGGATGGAACACCTTTCCGCCGGTAAGGGTTGTATAGCAGTACCAAATCTCCCTCCCGGAAACCTTCCAAATTATTTTCCTTGTCGTACCTGTGTTTCATCTTACTACTCTTTATCCTGGATCGTTCACTCGCACTCTGTTGCTTGGCCAATGAACTACTTCGTAGAGCTTGCGCTTGACGAATTGGCTTCGCATAATCAGTATCGTTCCCACGTTTCACAAGAGTAGTGCGCTCCGGCTTGAAACTATCCTCGCATTCTTTCTCGGAAATTTGTTACTTCGTTTTCCTGCGTCTTTTAGGTTTTGTCAATGCCAGTGTTTCTCTCGCAGGTACTTTTGGTTTTGCTTTATTTGGTCCATTCGACCTATTAACCTTTGCCTTTGACTTCCGTGGTTTTTGTCGAGTCTTCTCCACCAGTACTCGATTACTACTGAATCCTTTCCGCAAACTGAAGTTAAGTGGTATATCCTGGTTATCATAAGGCATCACCCTTCTCTGCATATCGATCTTGATATCATGGTCAACCAAGAAGTCCACTCCCAATATGACTTCTTCAACGATCTTCACCACAACGAATTTGTGTAGAACCGTGACCTTTCCAATCAAGACTTCACATATCACTTCTCACTGAACTTGGTTATACTCGCCAGTGACCGTACGCAACTTTGCTCCAGTTAACGGTTTTATTCTCCTGTTGACCAAGTCAGATCGGATCAAGGAATGAGATGCGCCCGTATCTACAGTCAGTACACGTTCTTTACCATCCACATTCCCTCTGACGGTAAGACAGCTTGATTTCCTTCCAACACACAGATATCACAGGACATTCAATAGCCGGGGCAAGTTTTCGTTCTTTACATTCGACACGCTCTTGCTCATTTCCGCCAGCTTTGCGCTTACGGCCACCCACATTGTTGGAACTATTAGGACCAAGATCGCAATGACGTGCAATGTGACCTGGGTTGCCGCACTTGAAACATTTAATAACTCCGGCATTCTTCTGTTGAGATCCCTTCAGTGCTTCCAATTGTGGCCTTTCTATTTCCACACGGAGTGCTTTGAAAACTGGCTTACACAGAAGCGAAGCGGTTTCCTGAATCAGAGCTTGTGACACCGTTTCTGCGAATGTTGGCTTTGGGTTTGCGTATGTAGCTCGCTTTGTTTCGGCGTCCCGTATGCCATTTATAAAGCTCTGAATCTTTACGCTTTCGGTGTACTCCACGGGTGTGTCCGCATTTGCCAAATGTGCCAACCTTTCAACATCCGATGCAAACTCCTGCAAAGTCTCATTCGCTCTTTGGTGACGGTTTTGCAACTCAATTTGGAATATCTGTTTTCTATGCTCGCTTCCATAACGTCTCTCGACAGAGACCATCAATGCTTCATAGCTGTTCCGTTCGTACTCTGGAATAGTCTGTAAGATTTCGGCAGCTGGTCCTTTCAATGCTACGAAGAGTGCAGCAACTTTATCTTCAGCATTCCAGTTGTTTACTGTTGCGGTCTTCTCAAATTGTAGCTTAGAGACCTGGAAAGGAACAGAACCGTCAAAGGATGGTGTTTTTACCTTTGGATTACTCGTTGAAAATGCTGCGCGATTAGTTGCAACTGCTCGATACGTCCTCGATTTTTTTTCAAACTGTAAAATTTTTGTATCTTGCGCCTCCAACTTCGAGGAAATACGTCCTTCTTGCTCTTCCAGTTGAGCAGAGATCTGCAATGATATCTGTGCTGAAATTTGCGCCGACATTTCGGATATCCGTGCCTCTTGTGCTTCAATCTTCGCCGTTATTTCAGATGACATTTCTGCAATACGTGTCTCCTGTGATTCCATCTTGGATGCCATATATGTCTTTTGTTCTTCCAGTTGAGATGACATTTGCGACGACATTGATGTTACTGTTGATGTTTGTGCAGATATTGCAGCCAATATCATGTTCAAGTCTGTGCTCGTAACTGTCTGCGATGTTTCATTTTTCTCTTCAATTTTTGTTGTTGTCTCGTCCCCATCAGGATAAAAGACATACTCGTCCACATCAATTCCTTGCGACTCCATTACCTCTCGTAGCCGTGCTTGAAGTTCGATCTTATTGCCGGTTGTATTCAATCCACGGGCTTCCAACTCCTTTTTCAGTTGCTGGATCCTTAATTCACTTAACTTCGCCATGTCCTTGTTGTGCTTTGCAACTCTGGAATTTATTCAACAATTCCTCTTCTGACACCAATTGTAACGAATTTACTTGCAAATCCTCTTATTTGCAACCCTCTGCTAAGTTCGAATCACTAAACTGTTGAATAAATAACTCCAATATGTAATAATGCAAAATGGCCTTTATTAAATACTTCACAATAACACTCAAACTGTGCAACGAATAGCTTGCTTAATAACCAAACCAAATGACATTTTCCGAACTTTCCGGTGGCACAAGAACAGAGACACAAGGAAGCATACAAAACTTACGGGCTAATCCATATTTTGGTAATAAAGTCAAAAAACTAAATTTTTTTTGCAATTTTTGGGAACATATTTGTGATAAGCTGTCCTTTTAGGTAGTCGTTTTCTCATGTGCACTTTAAAATTTACCTGAGCTCAAAGTGTATTGAACAAAGTAATAGTGAACTCCATAGTTCCCTATTTTCCGTAGGAGTTCTTGCGTCAAATGAAAAAAATATTTAACCCTTTGATTTCAAATATATATAGCGCTGAATTACAGAAATCATATACATACACATTTTTGTATTCGAGTCTAATCGTTATGGCACTTTACATATTGTGATTAGGTTACTGTGCAAACAAAAAACTATGTGATGGAGAACATTGACGCTTTGTGCTGTTTGCGGAGTTTGCCAGGCTAAAGCAGCCATTCGCGCTTTAATGTTCCTGCTTCTGAGGAAAGGTGACGCCGGTTGGAAAAGAGCAGTGGTCTGACATCAAGCCATTCTTCGCATATTTGAGAAACACACATCAGCTCTAAAAATTGGTTGACTTCTCAGAGCAAACAAGTACTTTTTAGAAACCGCGTTTGTTCCCTAGTGCGGTAACTGCAACTTACCAGTCGCAATTGTCGCGGCATGAGTAAGTAAAGTACTTAGGTCATCTTGTACTATTTAATATGTATCTATGCTGCTTGTGGAGGCCACTTTGCAGTTGCATTTTGTTAAAATTTTAATTAGATACAAATAGACGATGTCCTAGAAAAGTTCATCTTGCCCTCATTCAGTGCATGACACACTTTTTTCGCCCCTTTATCCAAACTATTATTATTATTTATTTTTAAAACATAATTAAAGTTACAAATGAATCTAATTTATCTGCACTAGCTACCAGGGCTATCGGCAGGTTTAAAATTTGATTGATAGTATAACGTATTAGATATTTAAGGAGATGAAAAATGTTTAGTTCTTAAAAAAAATTTGTCATTTTTACAATATACTGTTCGGAAGGACTAGATAGAATATGGATTGGGTCGGAGTCTTCGAATGTTGAGGAACGTATGGTGGATAGGCCAGGAAAATGTAGAGGTAAATGGCACATGGTTAAGCTCTTGTTATGGTAGAAGTTTCAGATGGGCTTCGGAGTCTTTGTTAGATGGTGTTGGTGAGTCAGAAGCGTATGGCCCAGCCTTAGGCGTACAACGGATCGATTCATTCAGGTAGTAGTCGTTGCTGGAAGTTTTATGGAGGCGCAGTGAGGTTCACTGCTTTATATTCATGTTGGAAATGGTTCCAATTTATGCGCGAATTTAAATCTCTCGAGTATATGTTTTTATTAATTTTGTGCTGAGCGGATTGTACATGTGGAGGCACGATTTTAAAGCAAGGTTTGCGTCATTGTCAGCGTTTTGATTTATTAAGCCCGAATGTCCAGGGATCCGCAGTAGCTTCGTGTATGTTGTAATTTTAATTAACAGTTGTTGCAGGTGGAACATTGCTTACTTTTCACGAGATTTAGCGCTGAGACTATGCCCTGCAATTCGGCGTTGTATAACGTAAGGATTCCGTGGGAGAGGGTTTTTCTATATTCGCTCGAAACTGCGGATACAGTTGCATGGCTGTGACTGGTGTCGTCAGTGAACACCAGGTTCCAACCGCTCTCTTTCAACGGGTTTACTATTCCCAAGAAGGCTTGACGAAGTCCTCGTTCCTTCCATAAAAAAGGTTAATAAAACCAAGAAATGTCCTTCAATTCATGTTCTCTTAAATTCTGTATCTATTTCAATCGCTATTCCCATAAAAGGATAGTGCGCTTGTTTACAGTTTTTGAAGTAATAACTCCTACAAAACCAAATATTTCAGTTTTCACTTCTATCATGATGTAATAAACCAGACCGGTGAATTCAATATTACAAAATGGAGTTGCGTTTGAAAACACTCGTCCTTATAAATTTAAGTGTTGCTTCTTTGCTTATCTGCAGCATTGGTTTCAGTATATCGAACACTATCATGAAGTTGCGGATGAGTATCTGGAGGGCTTGTAATGCGAAAATTTAGGATTGACGGTATACGGTCAAGCCAACATATATCTATGTAAACCAAGCCTGCAAGTAGGCTCATTGAGCATAAAGAGGAGACTTGTGTAAAAATATGAAGTGGCAGATGCTTCAACACCCAGTCGTATGATTGATCCCGAAAGATCTCCTCTGTCTTACTCTTTTCTTCTCTTATTTCCTCTCTCCTCTGCATTTGTTTACCTTAATCGGCTCGTTCAATTTTTCTATCCTTTTCATGCTTCCACAAATCTTCCCGCCTTTCCCGCGTTTTCTTTTATTCAAGTTTAACTCTCATTATTACCCTTAATGTTCTCCTAATTCTCAATCTTCCTGAATTTCTTTTAACTACTTTCTAAAAAACCATTACCCTTATTCTTACTTTTGCTCTCAATCTCCGTCTTCCTCTGGTTCGCTTTGCTTTATCGACTTCCTTCCAACTTAATCTGCTTTTTCTTCCTATATCGTCTGTTTTATTCTTTCGTTTCTGCCAGGAGCCCTTTTCCAATGGGGATATATATTGAATTAGGTCTTTTTTGCAAATTACATTACAAAATAAATAAATAAATTTAAGGCGCGATAACCTCCGAAGAGATTTTAGGCCGAGCTCCTCTTCCAATTTGCGTCGTGCTCCTTTTTTTAATTTTATCTAAAAATTGGCGGGATGGGACCTCCTTGTTTTTATGCCGACTCCGAGTAGCATCTGCAAGGCAGATGCATTTTTACTGAGAAGCTTTTATGGCAGAAATACACTCCGTTT
The DNA here is from genome assembly GCF_040869045.1 of Eurosta solidaginis. Classification (NCBI taxonomy): domain Eukaryota; kingdom Metazoa; phylum Arthropoda; class Insecta; order Diptera; family Tephritidae; genus Eurosta; species Eurosta solidaginis. The sequence continues at coordinate 109,747,215 of NC_090319.1, forward strand.
GGAAAATTTTTCTTCTAATAAAAAAAACTTGTTTCTAAAATTTTGATGTTACTTTGCCCAGGGTGTGAACCCAGGATCTTCTATGTGGTAGGCGGAGCACACTACCATCACTCCACGGCGGCCGCATTTTACATTGTGTTGTATTGTATTGTATTGTGTATTCTTTATTTTCTTATAAATACGTACAATTTTTCAAGTAGTACAATATAAAACAAGTAAAGGTGTCTAAGTTCGGGTGTAACCGAACTTATATACTCAGCGTGATGATCAGACAAATTACTTTTCTACATAACACGTGGCACCGCCCGTTTAAAAAAAAAATGTCTCTCCATTTCCTCTTACAATAAAATTTGATAAGTGAAATATCATTGATTCAAAGCTATTTTTTTGCTAAGTTGTAGCTTATTATTCTAGTCTACGATCCTTTTAAACTTATTTTATATCTAATTTGCCGTGGTCTTTAACCGATCCCGTCCATTTTTACAAGAAATATTTTTTGCTATAAGGAAAATATATGTACACAATTTCATTACGATATGTTAATTTTTCTTCGAGTTATGGCTCCCGAAACATAGAAAATTGCTTAGCCATAAAAGGGCGGTGCCACGCCCATTTTTAAAATTTGACGTTTTTCATAGTTATTGTTATAAATACACATGGGAAATGAAATACTATTGATATAAAGCTCTTTTTTGCAAAGATATAGCTAATTTTATTCGTCCACGACCCTTTCAGACCCTTATAAAAGTGAGCGTGGTCCTTAACCGATTTCGTAATTTTTTTTTTTTCAAAGCAGTCCTTATAGTAAAGGCAACCTCTCTGCCGAATTTTGTTACGATAGATTTAACGATTTTTGATTTATGATTAATAATATTTGTAAAATTGATTTTACCAAAGGTGGGCAGCGCCACGCCCATTTAAATTTTTTTTTTTAATACTTATCAAGAGTCTCAATATCAGTCCACACGTCAAATTTCAAAATTCTGGGTGTATTATTTACTAAATAATCAGGGTTTTTGTGCTTTCCGAAATGTTATATCAACTAAGAAGTCCACTCCCAATATGACTTCATCAATAATCTCCGCCACAACGAATTTGTGTAGAATCGTGACCTTTCCAATTAAGACCTCACATACCACTTCTCCTTGGACTTGGTTATACTCACCAGTGACCGTACGCAATCTTCATCCAGGTAACGGTTTTACTCTCCTGTTGACCAAGTCAGATCGGTTTAAGGAATGAGATGCGCTTGTATCTACAGTCAGTACACGTTCTTTTCCATCCACATTCCCTATGACGGTAATACTGCTTGATTTCCTTCCAATTTGCGACAAATATATCACAGGACATTCAATAGCTGGAGCTAGATCTCGATTTCTACATCTGACTCGCTCTTGCTCATCCCCTCCAGCTTTGTTATTAAGACCACCCATGCTGTTGAAACCATTAGGATCAAGATCGCAATGACGTGTACTGTGACCGGGATTCCCGCATTTGAAACATTTGATAACTCTTTCACTCCGCTTTTGCGATCCTTTCAGCGCCTCCAATATTGTGTTCACTCAGTCTGGCCTTTCTACCTCCACACGGGGTGATTTGAACGCTGGCTTACACAGAAGCGATGCTGCTTCCTGAATCAGAGCATGTGATACCGCTTCTGTGAATGTAGGTTTTGGGTTTCCATATGTCGCTCGCTTCGTTTCGATATCCCGTATTCCATTAATAAAGCGGGTGCGTCCGCATTCGCTAAATGTGCCAGCCTTTCAACATCCGACGCAAACTCTTGTAATATTTTACCAGGCCTCTGGAAGCGGTTCAGTAACTCCATTTGGTATATCTGTCTCCTTTGCTCGATTCCGTATCGCCATTCTACAGCAGCCATCAACACTTCATAATTGTTCGGCTCTCCTTCGGGAATCGTCTGTAGGATTTCGGTTGCTGGCCCCTTCAGTGCTACGAATAGAGCTGCAACTTTATCTTCAGCATTCCAGTTGTTCACTGCTGCGGTCTTTTCAAACTGTAGCTTAAAGACCTGGAAAGGAACAGAACCATCAAAAGATGGAGTTTTTACTTTCGGATTGCTCGCTGGAACAGCCGGGCTATTTAGTTGTAATTGCTTCATACGACCTTTTAAATCATCGACTTCTGCTGAAATTGTGTTGTATTTCATTATACAGTTTACATGACACGATTGTGGAAAAGTTACAGAAAAATGTGGTGCGAAAACGAGTAATTTTTACACTTGATAACGGTCTACTTCGTAGGCTGTAAAGGTTATATATCGGGCTTTGTGAATACCCACTCCTTATGAAAAAAATTTTCAAAACTATTAAATAGTACAAGTGTCGTATGGGAAGTATGTTTAATTTTTTGAAAAGGTCCATTGAGTATGATAAACGGTCTGCGTTACACATTTTTCGGATAAAGCACTTCTGTAGGATTAGAAGCGCACTAAACTTACTAGCGTACGCCCCACCCCAGGAACTGATTCCATATTGTAATTTTGAGTGAACTAGCCCATGATATGTTAATGCTAGCACTCGATTTGAGCACAGCCTTTTTAGGTTAAAGAAGGAACGAACCGCTTACAACATGTACGATTTCAAAGCAAAAATATGTGATGACCAACTTAGGTCTTGGTCGAAAATAACTCCCAACCCAAATATTAAAATTAGGGACTACATCAATTTTAAAGCAATTACTGTCACAACTTATTGTCTCATCAAAGGTGTTGGCAGAGTTTTGATGAGTACAATTACTTGAACACATACGAAACCGCATACAGTTAGAGCCGTGAAATAAAATATCGTTTCTAGGTAACTCCTTTCCGCATTGATTAAAATATATCAACTTTGTCTTGTTGCTTACCGCGAGTAGCAAAAAGGAAGCAAAGTAGTGTCAAACATTTTTCTTACGTTCTGCTTTAAAATCCATGACCGAATTATTAGGGCCGTCAAACTTTCGTTGTTGTTCTACTGACTTCACTTGTCTGGTTTTATCGCGTCATGACTTCTACTTTGTTTCATTTGCCTTGCCTGGACTATAAAAAAAAATTTGTTTGTTCAAAAAATTATTTCTACCGTACCCATAAATCTTAAGGTCTAGACCTGAAAGAAAATATCGTTTCTAGGTAACTACTTTCCGCATTGATTAAAATATATCAACTTTGTCTTGTTGCTTACCGCGAGTAGCAAAAAGGAAGCAAAGTAGTGTCAAACATTTTTCTTACGTTCTGCTTTAAAATCCATGACCGAATTATTAGGGCCGTCAAACTTTCGTTGTTGTTCTACTGACTTCACTTGTCTGGTTTTATCGCGTCATGACTTCTACTTTGTTTCATTTGCCTTGCCTGGACTATAAAAAAAATTTGTTTGTTCAAAAAATTATTTCTATCGTACCCATAAATCTTAAATTCTAGATCTTACTGTCCGCTTGGTATTTAAACAAACTAATAGCGTTTTCTTTTCTGGCAAAAGTGTTACGCTTTAAAGGGTTTTAAATATCATTTGTTCTATTCTAAAAAACAGGCGACACTATTACTGGGTATTTCGTTCTTTTGTGAAAATCGTTACCTTCTCGCAACGCAAAAGCGTTACACTTATTCCCTGCATAAAATGATGGTGTGGCAGTGTAACCCTGTTCAGTTGGTCTTACTTATGACTATCAATAGAAATTTGATGCCACTTCTACCGGACTGTATATAATATATGTTCCAAATATGAGCCTAATCGGAGCACAAATACGATTTTCATCGGGTTCTGAACTATATTCCAAGTTTCAATAACATAATTCTGTTCGACCGGCCGCTCAAGTCAAGCTAAATAAAACCGTTTGAAAAACTTTTTGATTTAGGTACATTTGATTATTGAATATAAAGCAAAAACATTTAAACAGCAATAGATCGGCACTCTGATGTTTGTGAGTGTACCTAGCCTGTAGCAGCAATATACATAGGATTACAAATGTATATGAATGAAGTCAATAACACGACTCTACAAAAAATTTTTTGTTCTTTGTCCTAAAGTTTATTTCATGATTTTCTGTTTTATTATAAACAAAAACGAAAAGAAAATACCCTTTTTCGATATAAAATTTGCTTTCTTAATAGTTATAGTAATAATACTCATGGCGGCCTCCGTGGTGTGATGGTAACGTGCTCCGCCTATCACACCGTATGCCCTGGGTTCAACTCCCGGGCAAAGCAACATCAAAATTTTAGAAATAAGATTTTTCAATTAGAAGAAAATTTTTCTAAGCGGGGTCGCCCCTCGGCAGTGTCTGGCAAGCGCTCCGATTGTATTTCTGCCATGAAAAGCTCTCAGTGAAAACTCATCTGCCTTGCAGATGCCGTTCGGAGTCGGCATAAAACATGTAGGTCCCGTCCGGCCAATTTGTAGGGAAAAATCAAGAGGAGCACGACGCAAATTGGAAGAGAAGCTCGGCCTTAGATCTCTTCGGAGGTTATCGCGCCTTACATTTATTTTTTATTTAATAATACTCATGGCGATAGAATGATAAACAAGTATCAGGTGTTTTGTACAAATCTAGAATAAAATCTCATCGCGAAAGTGTATATATGAAGCTGGTGATTTTTTTATATATATATGTGGGCAATTTATTAAAGTTCGAGATATAAAATATGAATTAAATACATCTCTCATCATCTGTGAAGCCTACGAAGCATATTTTGGCTGTCCTGTTTGGAATCAAGACAAGACAAGATATGGGCTCCACATGTTGCTTTTAGTTATTGTAAAAGATGTTGGGAAGGTAAACAAATTTTACTTCAATAGTAAATTAAATAAAGTATACATATTGATTTATCTTATTTATTTTAAGTTGGTATCGATGTGATAAAAGATGTATGAATTTTGCAATACCAAGAATCTGGCGAGAACCAGAAAATCACATTAAAGACTACTTACTACTTTTGCATTGTGAATCCCATTAAAAGACGTAGAGGTAAAAACGCAAAACCTATCGAATATCCTGATCTTGAATCTTCTTCTGCTCCTGTCTCACGCGATCTGACACGACCAGTACCAGAGCGACCGAAAAAATTATCGCAGAGAAGTGGCTCCTCCCTTAATTCTCATAAAAGCAATGCCGATGAGGAGTTTTTACCGATACCAGAACAACCAAAACATCATTTCATCACTACTGAAGATTTTAATGACTTGATTAGAGATTTAAATTTACCAAAAAGTAAAGCAGAGCTTTTAGGTTCTCGCCTATAACAGTGGAATTTGCTTGATGATGTTAATATCACGGATCAGCGAACTAGGTATGAAACATCCTCAACAATTTTCCCAAAAGAAGATGGACCTTGTTTTTTTAATGACATTTAAAGGTATGCTCGAAGGAATTGGCATAACTTGTGTTCGTAGCGAATGGCGTTTATTCATTAACAGCTCAACAAAATGCTTAATAGTTGTTTTATTACACAACGGAAATAAATTTGCATCTCTTTCAATTGCTCACTAAGTACATCTTAAAGAAAATTATGAAAGTGTCAAAATTTTGCTTGAATCTGTAAAATATCGCGATTTCAAGTGGCAGCTGATTGAAATTTTAAAATGGTGGGATTTTTGATGGGACTTCAAAGCGGATATACAAAGTATCCGTGTTATTTGTGCGTATGGAACAGCAGAGCGGGTGCTAAGCATTATACTCTACGGTCGTGGCCTATAAGAACAGAACTTTGTGTCGGGAAAGAATATGTAAAATTTTAGGCAATTATTGAAGCGGAGAAAGTGTTAATGCCGCCTCTGCACTTTAAATTAGGGTTGATGAAACAATTTGTCAAAAAACTGGGTCAAACTGCAAAAGCATTTGAGTACTTGAGAAAATATTTCCCAAAGTTATCGGAAGCAAAAATTAAAGCTGGTGTTTTTGTTCGTTCACAAATCAGACAGATTTTTGCCGATGAAAAATTTCCAACATTGCTGAATCGTACTCAAAAAGCGAGTTGGAACTGTTTCAAAGCAGTCGTGTCTGGTTTTTTAGGAAATAAAAAAGCTGAAAACCATGAAAAGCTAGTTGGAAATATGCTAAAATATTTTAGGGCGATGGCTGCAGGATGTCACTAAAAGTACATATGCTGCAGGCTCATTTAGATAAATTCAAAAACAACATGGGAGCATATTCAGAAGAGCAAGGAGAACCTTTTCACCAGGACATTAGGAGCTGCGAGCAACGTTATCAAGGCCAATATAATGAAAACCTGATGGGAGACTATACTTGGGGTTTATTGAGGGATAGTACCTATGAACATAAAAGAAAGTAAAATCATTTTCCACTTTTTTGCAAGTTACTTCGATATTAAAACTTAACAAAAATATTTATTAATATTTTGAAAAATATCTTTCAAGCGGTTTCCTAAATAGCAAAGCAAACTTTTCGTGCAATAATTTTTTTTTTTTTTTGTTAAATTATAACCTACCCACTCAGTATTTAAATGATTAATTTTCAATTTCCCTAAATATAAATACAATTCGATTACACTTTCTGACCAAATAATGAGTTATCATACAATTGAACAAGAGAAATAATCAAATATGAATACTTTTGATGATCAAAAACTGAAAAGCATTTTTCGATTTGATGATTAAATTTTAATATTTCATAAAAACCAACAAAAAATAATGAAATATGCTTACCTTTGATGATCAAAAATTTAATATAATTTTTCTATCGCATTTTGGAATCATATTTGAATCAAATGTGTTTACTTTAGGGGATCAAAAATGTATAATCATTTTTAATTCAACTTTCTGAATGTTTTCTGACTAAATTTGTTGACTGAATAATGAGTTTTATACTTGTTATAATTTTGCTTTTCATTGAAAATCTTACTTTTTTCACATACACACATTTTTCAATCATGACGTTCAGAAAAAATATGCATATAAAAATTTTATTATCATTCTTCAAGACAATATAATGCAAATACTGCTCGTGACCGAAGATTTCTCCAACCATTTCTCCACCTTCGGCTTCCCAGAAAATACATAATAGTTGGACAATACAAAGGTTATGAGCTATTTGAACCCCAGGTACGTGAAATTCTCTTGACATATATACCTGGCTATGTCTTCAACATTCCGTACCGTATCGTATTTTAAGATATTGACGATCGTAGCTGATGCTGGATGTTGTAGTCGAGGTGTATATCGGTCAAGTTTTTTGCGAATGACCTTTGGTTCAAATAGCTCACTTCCGCATGCTTTCTTCCCCTGAAGAAATACGATTATTATGTAGTATCTTATTATGAATGAGATATGAAGAACAAATGCATCATAATCGCATCCAAAAATCTCAAGCAAAACGATTGAAATATGTTCACGAATATGATCAAAAAATGACTGTGAAAAGTAGTTAAATATTACCCTAAAACAATTAAAGCTCAATTTTACAATGATATCAAATATGAATAAAAAGCGTTTAGAAATATGAACCATAAATGATTATTCAAGAATAATCACATTTATGGTACATTTTCCTCCCACGATACATTAATTTTCGAACAGAAAATGCTTTTGAATTTGAACGTTTTTAATCATCTTGGCGTATGATATTTAAATATTTTTTGATAAAAATTTTCAAAAATTGATGGATGGGTAAAGAATTGAAATTTAACGCTTTGAAGTCTAAGTCAAATTTTGTGTTATTGTGTAATTGCTAATGAATTTTTATTATTACTGCAAACGCGCTTGTGAGAATCGGCAGATCGGGGTAACCATATAGTTCTTTTCATGCACTATAGAAGTTGACACTTTTCAAGGGTGGGTTATTCAATTAAGGTTTCACCATTTATTTAGGCAACATTTTTTTTTTTTTCAGAAAAGAAGACGCTATTATATTTCCACTTTTTTATTTGTACAAGAGTGCACGTCTTTTTATGAATTAGAATATTACCATGTGTCCAAATTTGAAAGAAAGAGTGCGTGAACTGAATAATAAAGATGAGATTCGTCAATATTTCAGGGCACTTCACTTCATTTACTTTTCCTGTTCATATGAATTATCTATTCATGTGGCTCTCATTATTCAATTTTGGTTTTCTATGTATGCGTGGTAACTTTGATGTGGTGAAAAGCTTTAAACGTGTTAGCCGAGAGAAAATGAATGAGAATTGATAAAAGTTTGAGGTGAGATTACATTCGCTGACTCAACTTGTTCCTTAAATAACCAAAAACCAACCTCACATCCTCAGAAACAATGTGACTAAATATATATGCATGTGAGAATGGAAGCGTAAGTGCCTTGCCGGAAATAAAACTTTATTAGCTTCACGAACTAATAGAGTAAATTTAGCTATCCACATCTGCAATACATTTCAAATACTTATCAATTGGGGGAAATGGATACCTGTGAAAATGTACACGCAGGTGAAGATTGGATCAGCCTATACAAGTGTGTAACGTAACACCATGGGTGTTGGCAACTATGACACCGTTGACAGTCACAATTTCGAAATACTAATCTCACTGTCAGGCGGCCACCGTGGTGTGATGGTAGCGTGCTCCGCCTATCACACCGTGTGCCCTGGGTTCAACTCCCGGGCAAAGCAACATCAAAATTTTAGAAATAAGATTTTTCAATTAGAAGACAATTTTTCTAAGCGGGGTCGCCCCTCGGCAGTGTCTGGCAAGCGCTCCAATTGTATTTCTGCCATGAAAAGCTCTCAGTGAAAACTCATCTGCCTTGCAGATGCCGTTCGGAGTCGGCATAAAACATGTAGGTCCCGTCCGGCCAATTTGTAGGGAAAAATCAAGAGGACCACAACGCAAATTGGAAGAGAAGCTCGGCCTTAGATCTCTTCGGAGGTTATCGCGCCTTACATTTATTTTTTATTTTTAATCTCACTGTCTAAGAACCATCAGTATGAAAGCGATGGCGTTGCTCCTAGTCAGAAGAGGACGTCGAAAAATTGAGTACCACGGATCTTCCCTCCGCTCCGGCAGTCGAGTACGAACAAAGAAGAAGAGTCGACTGAGACTGAGGGATCACAATTTCGAAAATGCAACCACAGCGAAGGCTGAAAGTCAATAAAATGGAGGTAATAGGTATGATATGCCAATAATAGGGTGGACCAGTCAGAGGTAAAGTGGGTGCTGAACTGATCGTGACAGTCCCGTTCGCAGATGTCTTCCAAAGGGTCAGAGCTTTGCAGAAATGGAGCTTCTTAGCTCCATGACCAAGAAGTGCAAAAAAAAGCGCACGGTTTGAGATTTTGCATAGACCGCAAATACCTATGATATTCAAGGCCGTTGTATGGATTTCATGTGTAGTGTAGGCGTAGGATGCGCAGTCCTTTCTGTATCGTCAAGAACTAAATACACCGAGAGACTAAAAGGTTGTCGTGTACATCTTCTAAGTAAACAAAGCAGATTCAGGATATTTTCTACATTATCTGCACCTTAGATAAAATAAGGAAACTTTTTACACATTTATGCTATCTGATTTTAGCATTGAGGACCTAGCTCAAAGTTATCTACAAATACCAAATAGTAACATCGCTTGGCGCAATACTAAGTAATGTGTTCGATATCAATTTGACAAATGCCTGCCTGATGGATCAGGATCTTCGGTACTTACCTGCCAGGATAGCTTACGTTGGATTGAACTTCAGCGGAGTTATTTGGTGCAGTCCACTAAGGGATATAAGTCCAAATTTGTTGTGAAAATAAGGGTGGGAAGAAGGCCTTCTCGGCGTAATTGAAATATAAAACAAGGCGGAGTTCTCGTTTGGTATTCTGCATATCCCGCCTGAAGAGTAAATGTCGAAGAACAAACACAACTTAGCTTAGTATCCCTGGGCAGTTTGAGTACAGGCCTTATTGGTGGACAAACTACCTGATTCCGTGCCTGCGCTTCGAGGAGATCATGAAACCACATAGTGCAAGATGCGAAACGCGTTAGGGCCGAACTTTGTTGGTGGGGCTTACAGCTAATTTCAACAATAATAAATTAATGGGCTGTGGTTCCATACTCGTACACTATATATAAAATAATATCAGTTGTGTAGATTTGGCCAGTTAAAATCCCTACAACCTCCTGCGTAGGCACCTTGTCGTTGGTGTGAGGGCTTAGCCGAACTCCATAGCGCCCGACTATGAGGCGGAGCTGTTTAGGACTGACATCTACGCCGTTTCGCCTCATAGAAGGGCGGCGGGATGTCGGTGACCAAGAACTGCCAACCCCCTAATCCAGGGTGTTATGCGGACCGTGCCTATTGGACGATTTGCAGCCAGGGGATAAATTCGGCTGTATTCGAACGGAGCCTTCCCGATACCGGGCAATCTCGGGAAGTATTTATGGCCTTACCGCAGTAAGGGGCGCTGCTGTGGCGGACGGTTCTTTCCCCGTATATAATACTGGACCGCTGAGCCCGCCTTGTCGGGCAGGTGGTCGTACGACCAAGATGAACAACTCATTACCTGAATGTAATAAGGAGGATGTAAAGAGGAGGACTGAGTCGCAATCCAAGGACGACAAATACGAATTAAGCGATGCGTCGGACTCGGGGAGCGAGAGTAGTGCTGATTCAATGAACTCCGTGTTGGAGAAGCACACAAATGAAAACGGAGTAGAAGAGTGGAGAAGGGTACGGAGCAGAGGAAATAAAAGAGCTCTCTCGCAGTACCGTGCAGCACTAAGAATTGTACAACGCTTGGGAGCAGTGGTCGACCCAACAGAAGTGGAGATCGAGCGCTTGGAATGGGCCCATGAAGCGGTAGAAGTAGGTCGAAGGCAGTTCAAAAGGTTTGCTGCGAGAAACCCTCGGTTCTGCAACCGGTACGAGGAGGAAGAAGCGTCGAATGGCAGAATGAAGAGGCAACGTTCGGCAGAAGGCGACAAGCCTGCTTTCAAGAGGCAGAAAGGACCCAGTCCTAGAGCCGCGAGGCAGGGCAGTCGCATAGACAAGACAAGTAGGCCCAAAGCTGTAAGACAGATGGGTTCCAATAGCGAGGTAGCAACTACCTCGAAAGCTGCCAGTCAGAGGGAAGTTCCAACTACGGAAGTAGGAGATAAGCCAAAGGGAGATAACGCTAAGACTCCGGCTTTCTCGGAGGCGCTAAAGGGAGTTAACGCGAAGACTCCGGTGTTCTCGGAGGTTCTAAAGGGAGATAACACTAAGACTCCTGCTTTTCCCGAGAAGATGAGTGATGTGGCAAAGCAGTCACTGACTGTGGCGCTGGTTGATCGTAGCAGTCCGTTCGGACAAATGACTACTGAAAGGTGGAGATCTGTGGAAAGGGAGCTTATTAGCTTAATGCTTAAGATGATGCGGGAACAACCAAGTAAGCCCCTTCCAACCTTTGATTCGGGGGGATGGTATAATGGTGTGAAGATGATAGCGTGCGACAACATCGCGAGCTTGCGGTGGCTGGAGGAAGTCGTTCCAAACCTCCAAAGGCAAGGCACGAACGCGCGGTTTGAGGTGGTGGATAAAGCGCAAATCCCCACGGTACCAAAAGTTAAGGTATGGATACCATGCGTGATGAAGTCGGAGGATACACTGCGACTTCTGCAGAATCAGAATCCGAACATACCGACACAGGATTGGAAGGTACTTACTGTATCTCGGCCTACCGAGGATGGTCAGTTCTGCATCTTCCAAATAAACAAGCAGGCGGAGGATATTTTGTACACGCAGCTTGGCAAAATGTCCTTTGGCACTGGCAAAATTTACATGCGACTCAGGAAAAGAAGTCGAAAAGGACCTCAGAAGCCTAAGGGAAAAAAGACAGGTGGAGGTCCCCGACGTCACCACGAACGTGCTAGAAGAGGACCAACCGCTAAATGGTGCTGTGACTCGCACAGAGGAACACACGGCACAACATTCACGAGGGGCTGAAGGGGGCCTCGAATACTCTAAACCAAAAGGGCAAGAGGAGGACGACGACGTCAAGACGAAGGTGCTGGAGGGGGACAAACAGCCCAATGGTGCTGCGAGTCCTACAGATAAACCTCCAACACAGTAAAGTGGCGTCGAGCGAACTCCTCCTAACCCTTGAGGAGGGTTCGTTTGACGTGGCGCTGATCCAGGAGCCGTGGCTCTCATCGGGAGGAAAGGTTTCTGGACTTAGCGCGCGCGGGTTTGGCGTTTACTACGCACAAACGGAAGGACGGGTGCGAGCTGTAGTAATGGTAAGGAAACAGCTGCATTCATATATGCTGCCTAATTACACCACCGAGGATCTCGTAGCGGTGGCCGTTGAGCAAAAGAATAAGCAGGCATTTATCCTGGCGTCCTGCTACATGGCCCATGCTGCGGAGGTTCCACCGATGGAGTGCAAAAGGCTAGTACAGGAGGAAGGGCGCAAAGGGCGGTTGGTCATAGGCGCAGATGCAAATGCGCACCACAATGCGTGGGGAGGAGCAGATACGAACGAGAGAGGCGAATCTCTATTTTGTTACATCCTGCAAACCAATTTGCAGATAGCCAACAGGGGAAATGTTCCTACATACATTGGTCCAACATCCAGCAATGTTCTGGATATTACATTGAGCTCCGAGCGTGATATATCAAGGTATGATTGGATGGTTCTCGATAGACCATCCTTCTCCGACCATGCGTATATAAGCTTCAGCATCCCACTAAAGAGGGTAGAGAAGGGAGGAACCTTTAGAAACCCTAGGGCAACGAATTGGACTAAATTCCAGAAACATGTAGAAACGAAACTGGGACAACCCAAAGAGGTTGCTAATGTAGAGGAACTGGAGGAGTCGAATGAATTCCTAACAAGGACGCTTATGACTGCGTATAACAAAGCTTGCCCTCTAAGAAGATTCAGAGGAAAAGCAAAGCCGCCATGGTGGAGCAATGAGCTGAGTCTTCTAAGAAGACAGGTAAAAGAAATGTTTAAACTCGAAAAGACCGCGGAAAGCGAAGCGTGTCGGGACGAGTACAGGGATCTACTGAGGATCTACAAGCGTGAAATTACCAGGGCGAAGAGAAACTCATGGAAAAGTTTCTGTACGGACATAGAGTGCTCCAGTGAAACAGCACAGTTGAAAAAAGTCCTAGCAAAGGGAAACATAGTCCAGGGACTAATAAAGAAAGAGAACGGGGAATGGTCACGTGATAGTGAGGAATCCCTTGAGGTGCTTCTCGATACACATTTCCCATCGGGAGACGGTTTAGAAGAACCAGCAGACATCACTCACACTTCGATCACGGAGCTAGTGGTGCCGGGCTTGGTGACCGATACCAAGATCGAGTGGGCAGTGAAGACGTTTTCTAAGTTTAAATCGCCGGGCCCAGATGGTATATTCCCGGCCATGCTACAATTCTCAAGCAGGGCGGTCGTGGAATGGCTTAAAATAATATTCGATGGGTGCATAAGACTGAATCATGTTCCGCACTCTTGGAGAACTGCTCGTGTAGCTTTTCTACCAAAGGCGGGGAAGATCGGTCACGTGTATCCCAAAGACTATAGACCCATTAGCTTAACATCATTTCTGCTCAAAACCTTTGAGAGGCTGATAGATGTGTACATAAAGTCCAACGTGGATGGAAAGCTGCTCTCCACAACACAGCATGCGTACACCAAAGGCAAGTCGGTAGACACCGCATTGCATAGGGTGGTAATAAGCATAGAGAAATCCCTGGAATATAAGGAGTATGCTCTAGGAGTATTCTTGGACATTGCCGGGGCTTTCAATAATGTTGCAAAATGGGCGATTATGGATGGTCTTAATTACATTAAAGTACATCCTGCCTTAATCAGATGGATCGGCTGCATGTTAAATTGCAGAAAGATTACATCACAATGGGGATTGTACGAGGCCACGAAATCAGTGGACAGGGGCACGCCGCAGGGAGGGGTGCTGTCACCTCTGCTGTGGACACTGGTCATCAACCAACTGCTCAGGCAATTCGATGAGGGACCCATAAACTTACGGCTTACGCAGATGACGTTGCAATTGTCATAAGTGGAAAATGCCTTCCAACGATTAGTTCTTTGATGGATCGGGCGCTTCGGGATATTCATACCTGGGCATCTAATGTCGGGCTGAAAGTCAATGCGGAGAAGACGGATATGGTCTTGTTTACAAAGAGGTACAAGGTCCCAAATTGGACCAGGCCTAAGTTAGGAGCGGTGACCTTACAGGAGAAACCTTGCACAAAATATCTAGGAATCATCCTAGACAGTAAGCTGTCATGGAAGCTCAACGTGGAGGAGAGGGTCAAGAAGGCCTCAACGGCACTCTATGCATGTAAAAGAATGCTGGGGTGTACGTGGGGCCTATCGCCCTCTCTTTCTCATTGGGTTTTTACAGCGATTGTAAGCCCTATTCTATACTATGGAGTTCTTGTTTGGTGGAAAGCCACACAAAAAACAACATACCTCAAAAAATTAGAGGGGGTATGCAGGCTATCGATGCTTTGCATTACGGGAGCTCTGAAAACAACCCCGACGGCTGCACTGTATGCCATTCTGCACATTCCACCTGTAGACCTGGTAGCAAAGAACAAAGCATTAACGACCGCAACCAGGCTCGGTGCTTCGGGGCAGCTTGAGCGCCGACCATATGGCCATAGTAGTATAGCGTCCTCAGTCACAAGACGAACAGACTACATGATTCCCTACCTGCACTTTGAGGGAGATCTTAAGGCCACAATAGAGGTGGACGGTTGGCGCAAGGGTGCGCAAATGGCGGACGAGGCGATACATGTGTACACCGATGGTTCCAAAATAGTGGAAGGAGTAGGGTCTGCGGTATACTGCGCTGATCCGGAATTAAGCAGATCCTACAGGCTGCCGGATTACTGTAGCGTTTTCCAAGCCGAAATATTAGCCGTAACCAAAGCAGTAGAAACCCTGGAAGAGAATAGCTTAAGCTGCAACCGTGTTAACTTTTATATTGACAGTCAAGCAGCAATTAAGGCAATAATCTCGCATAGCACAGCATCTAAATGCGTGTTAGAGTGTAAGCAGTCTCTGGAGAGAATCGGGACAGGGAGAAGCATACATCTATATTGGGTCCCAGGGCATATGGGAATAGATGGGAATGAAAAAGCGGACGAATTAGCTAAAAAGGGCGCATCCCTTGAAGCTTGCTCCGTAGACGTCCCAATTAGATTGGGCGAGATTAAGCGAAGGCGAGAGGTGCACATGATCGACCAAGCAGAAAAGGCGTGGGTTCAAGCGCGGGGCTGTAAAGTGTCGAAGATTATGTGTAGGTCTTACAACCTTAGACTAACACAGTTGCTTCTATCATTAAAAAGAGAGGACTGTAGACTCATGACGGGTATTCTGACTGGACACTGCCTTCTGGCGTCACATGCCTTTAAATTAGGCTTGGTCAGTGATAGCAGGTGTAGGAAGTGCGGGTTGGAGGAGGAAACGATCGAGCACGTTCTGTGCTCGTGCCCTGCACTTGCCAGGCTAAGACTCCAGCTATTAGGAGTGATACAGCTGTCAGATCTAGAAGCAGCAAGTGGCTTAAGTCCTAGGAAGCTTCTAGTATTTGCCAAGAGGACGGAGTTATTTTATAACATAGGTCCTGGTTTTTGATAGGGTTTTTCAGTTTGGTCGTTAAAACAAACTTCTGGTAACACTACGGACTCAATCAGTCTATGTGAGGTCCTCATGGACCGGCCAGTTCAACCTACCTACCTACCTGCGTAGTAAGGTACTGACCTCATACTGTATATATATCCACCATTTATAACATTCCCCGAAACCTCCGCTTCAACAATATGAACTGTTAAGTCGAGGTTCCATTATTTAAATCATTTGCTCAATAGTGCTTTTTAATAACTTTTGTAAACGACTCGTACATCGCATGATCTGGAACTGCGGCCAGCCTGGTTGATGTTATTAATGTAAACTAACATCTATGCAAGTAAAGAAATGCGATGGACGGAAGATACAGTCAAGGCTTACGACGTGCGTTATGACAGAGGCATAGGTGTTTAGTGTTGAGCGGTATGAACTTTACGAAGATTTGGACATAGTGTTAAGATAAAAAAAACTCACTGACCGGATTAGCTAAGACATGTTAAGCGAATGGATGAAGACACTCCGGCCCGGAAGGTATTTCTATCGGCATCTATACTTGGCGGCAGAGAAGCTCGTAGATATCTACTGAGTTTTCGAATGCTATGAATGAAAACTTGACCGCACTCGGTACTCCCAATCTTCGTTAAGCTGGAGTGACTGCAGTTATTTCCTTATCAACGGTCAAAATCGTATAAACTTTTCAGATCCCATCAATGATGATGACGATGAGATTAACACTGAATGTGTTCAGGGTTTTACCAGAATTTGTTTGACGAACAAACGCAAAACCCCCATTTACATATATTTACGAAAACTTCTTACATAAATTATAGAATAATTCCGTCCTCTTGGCAAGTACTAGAGCATTTCTGGGACATAGAAATCTGGCAACTTTACCGACCTTGCACCGGGAGCCTTGACCTCGCAAGCACAGGAAACGAACACAGAATGCTCTTGATTGGGACGTCCATTGTCGTTTCAGCGAGTGTTGCACCTTCCTTTGCCAACACATCGGCCTTTTCGTTATCTTCTATCCCTTTATAACCGGGAACCCAGTATGGATGTATAGTCCAGCCTGCGTGAAGTTTCTTCAATGTTGGTTTCATTCCAGGACACTTCTTGACGAAGTACTGTCTGAGAATATTGTCTCAATTGTGGCCTCATTATCAAAATATGCATATATGGAGAATTTATACTACTTTCTTCGCAAATTCTGTAGTTAAAAGTGCTGAAACGCAGATGCAATTAAGGATTAATTAAATCTTGGATAAGATGTGTATTTTCTTGTGTTAATTATTTTACTTTATAGTTAAACAATCTGTCATAGGTATGTTGAAATGTTAGCAAGGAAGTATTATGATGCAACAAAGCGATTTGGCTATTCAATAAATTTGTCCGCAATCGCTGAATAACGTCAGGCGCCTCGCTCATCTCATTGTCCACAGTGCAATGACTGCATAATAGGTATAAATTTATCTTAATACATATAAACTTGGCTAGATACAAAAATTGATATGTAACGGCTCAAGCACAAGTTCAAAGTTCTCTTTGAAAAATTGCACACAAGTGAATAACTACTTATATGTTTGTATGCATGTATGTATATAAAAGAGTGTCTTGTATTGGCTGCACATGTAATCGGGTGGCTTATGACGCCTTTTATTTTTTATTTTTTTGAAAGCATACCGAGACTTATACGCGAATGAGTACAGGCATGGCTCATCGAATACAAGCAATGAACTCGAATTGTCATTATCTCCATTGTTGTCACCCACAGTGACAATGGCGTCATTGATGTTTGAAAAAAACGCATTTTACCCTTCCCCTATTTGAAGCAGTGGGTGCTAATTAAATTTTTCTATGTACGCTCGTTTGCTTTATCTTGTCCGCATTGTTTATAAGAAAATGCGCTTAAATAATTAATCCCGTAGCAAGTGGGCGAGGAGAAGTAGACATTACGCACCCGATAACGTTCTAAATAATCTGTGATGTATTTAATTTTTAACACAGAACCTTCAAATATTTAAAATACTTTGAGTATATAACCAGCTGTTGGCAGCTGTTTTTTGTGCGGATTTCAAATGGTATAATACCCAAAATAAAACTGCCCATCGACATACATAAATAACTTCAGTTGACTGATATTAAATGACGGCATACAAGCGGCATTAGTGACGTCTAACGTTTGTATTCCAATTACTCATTAAAGTATGTATGCTTATTTGTGTTTATGTGTGAAAATAATAAATATAGTGTATGTATATAGATAACACTGTGTGACATAAAAAATAATATTCTGTCTGCGAGACACACTTCGAATTCGAATACAACCACAAAATGTGGAGTTAGGTGTAAAAACTCCGTTTTTATACGAGGACTCATTTCTTGACATATAACTTCTTCTTCATTCTACAAAACAAAATTTCATTAGCCTTGTTTTTTTTTTACACGTATGTATGTATATACGTCTTCGTTTGCGCTTTGACGCGACCAACGCTTTTATTTGTCTGATCAACGCCCTAGATTTATGAGTAGTGGGATGACTAGTACTGGTTGGTGTCTAAATTCTGTATGTACAAAATTCTAAAAACAAAATTCTGCTTTTTAAAATTCTGCTTTCTAAAATTCTGCTTTCAAAACTCTGTATTACAAAATTCTGTATTAAAATATAATGTTAACAATGTTAAAGAGGTCATGCATTCATAATTCCGGAACTCGAAACACCGGAAATCTATATTATGGAAGTCAATATTCTGGAAAAAGTCGACCCAACACCGGCTGTGCAATGTACAGTAATTCTGCGTAGAACACCTTTCTGCATAGGCGGCCTTCGGCCGCGCTTATAAAAAATAACCCTGAGATACGCCATGCCAAGTCCGGGTGTGTGGTATAACCGTGGCTACCACCACGGTGATGTTCTTCTGCGTAGTACACCCTTCTGCGTATGACGAAAATCACAAAACTTGAAAAAATCAGAATTTTTCGCATTAAACATGCAGAATTTTAGAAAGCAGAATTTTAAAAAGCAGAATTTTAAAAAAGGAGAATTTCGTTCAAGCAGAATTTTTTTGCAATTTACAGAATTTTGTCACCCAGAATTTTGTAATACAGAATAATGACACGCTCCCGACTAGTACCTAGGACCTACCTAA
Source organism: Eurosta solidaginis (assembly GCF_040869045.1). Lineage (NCBI taxonomy): Eukaryota > Metazoa > Arthropoda > Insecta > Diptera > Tephritidae > Eurosta > Eurosta solidaginis. The sequence goes on from NC_090319.1 coordinate 109,765,885, forward strand.
TCATTTTCTAGCTTTTAGTATTATTATTATTTCCTGTAAGTATTGTTTTCAATAAAACCGTTTAACTAAAAATATTTTTAAATTATTTTATTTTCAAGTTTTTAGTCTTTATTTAATTGCCTACTCTTTCTCATTCTATTTAGTTCATTTAGTGACTCATTATTACAAGAACTCTTCCCTGACAATTTGTTACAAACTAAGTTTTCAATACACAATCCTTCCAAAGACTTTACTCGACTCTGCGCCACGTATGCTTGTTCCTCGTCGAACTACAAAATTTGTTGGTGTCACTTATACCGGACTGTATATAATATTTGTTTCAAATATGAGCCAAATTGGGCCACAAATACGATTTTTTTTGAATATCTCGATGCTTGCTCCACCTAGGGGCGATTTTTCTTCATAGGTCTCCTGCTATTCTTTTATGTATTATGTGTTCCAAATATGAGCAAAATCGGACCAAAAAACATAGCTATTGAAAAGGGTAAATAGTTATAGATGCACTACCAGAATATATATCCATATTTAATGCGGTTTGGACGAGAAAAGCTTGTTCAAGTATGCAAAGCTTAGCGAAGCTAAGGGGAAACTTTACATTACTTAAATGAGATACTGAAGATCTTTTGTTCGAAAACTTTCAGATCAGAAATATATTTTTAAAACGTTGAGTACTAGCTAAGGTAAAAGTGAGGCGGCTTAGGCTATATCCGTGGCAGGTATGCCTGTCGTAAGAGCTGACAAAAATATCCAACAACAACAACAAAACTGTAAAAAGTATGACAAGTATACCACAGTAGATGGTATCGTTTTATTTTTTAAATTTTTTTATTTTTGTAAATTATGTTTTATTATTCCTTAATTTAATGCCGTAATTTAAATAACCGCTACAGAAGGAGCCAAGGAAATTTGGCGGAACGTCGAGCTGTAAGGTGGAATATATTATATTATTTGCACTACTCCAGAATAGATCGGCAAAGCTTACCAAAAATATATGCAGCACAAAAATTGTTTTCTCATTCAATTAAACTTGTTACAAGACCGCAGGTTCAAATCGAGCTCAGTTGCAGTGAAAATGTACTCTTTCCAAGACAAACCTCAAGTTAAAGGTCTAGTCGAGTATACAAAAACTGTCCAACAAGGCGCGCCAGTCGCTTTTCCGCGCTTCGAACTGGCGCCATTTGGTCACACCAAGGGAATTTAAATCGTTTTCCATGTGGTACTTCCAGAGGAGTGGGGCCGCCCTATTCCTCTGCTTTTATAGGCGGGTTCCGATGAAAATACTTTTTTAGCCGAAGCATCATATTTCATTCAATTGAAATTTGGAGTTACGCGTCTAAAAACGATTTTCATAGACGGAAACAAATATTCCGTACTTATTTCACCTCTGGTATGTCTTCAACTAGAATTTTTAGGTGATTGGAAATATCATATTTTTGTGCTTTAAACCATGTACAGATATTATTTTTATTGAGAAATAGAATGAAATAAACAGAAAACTTTAACTTTTCTTCCTTCTAAATACAAAAGTGCATTCACTAAGAAGCTGCAAACTATTTTGTATCCAAAAATCTACGAAAATAATATTTTACTTTGACCACTCCTACTCGATAAGTATTTTTTTCAAACGATTTCAAATGCTAATACTACTCAAAATTAAAAAGCAAAATCATATAAAATAATATTGATGTACCTAATAGTGAAAAGCGGAAGCATTGCTAATAAAGCAATGCTATAAAATCTAATGTTGCTAATCAAAGTTTCGTTGAACGAGCGTAATACTGTTTTCACACAGAAAATTAATGATCTCATTTCACCTTCTAATGAAATCGTAAATTTTTTGCTTTCACACAGAAGTAACTGCTCGATTAGTATGAAGGATGAAATGTCAAGCGAATAAAATGACAATGCTATATGACAGACAATCATGGCGGAACGATAGAAGGTGGCAGCATGGTGACATACCTACATACATAAATAAGAATTCCATGTACTTTGTTTTTGTAAATTCGATGGACAAATGTCAAAATTGTACTGCGCCGGAAGTTGATGTATCAAATCAAATAAAAAAAGGTTATAATCAGCTGTTCGATGCGGCCACCTTTTATCGTTCCGCCATGCAGACAATGACATTTACTTTGACAAATGACATTTTTAAGCCCTGAACACACCAAAAACTAAGAAACTGAACGCTCCCAACAGAGTTGCATTGTGCTTTTGACTTCATTAGGCATTCGATTAGCTACTAATGAAATAATTATAGATTCGAATTTTGTAGGGAAGATTGAGCTCAATAAGCGTCTTAATGTAGAAAACTGCCTTTATTATACTCCACAAAATTTGGATTTAAAACACGTGGAGTATGTAATATATATAATATATATGTATGTACCTAATTTTATATATACCAGTATAAAGTGTGATTGTTGGAGATCTAGAGTCGAAAAATCAGTTCCCGAAAAACTGGCTGATGAAGGAGTAAAATTTTGAAAAATGGACTGGTAACCAACGCAGAATTTTTAAAATTTTTTCTAATATCAATGACAAAAAACTTTTAAATTCTCGGTATATTTATTTTTTTGTAAATGGCTAGGTTTTCGTAAATAAAACGTGTTTAACAATTGTTTTCGTTTTATAGAGCTCAAGGCCTTTAACAATAATTTTTAGTATAATTATGGTTTTTTAATTGTTTTATAATTGAAATGGAAATGTTAAAGAGTAATGACAATAAACAAAAAATCCAACATTATCAGTGATTATAAAATATAGTTGGGAAAGAAACAAACCACCACTGTATAGCTAAATGGTTAGCGCAGCGTACTTGAAGCGTACTGATATTGAGGACTTATCAACCTTCGAAATGGATCTATCTGCGCAGCTATGGTAGGTGTCTGAAAAATTGTCTATATTCTATTCCAAATAAAAAATAATTTTTGAGTTAAAAAAAATTTAAGAACATTAATTACCATAAAAATTATTAAAACTTTTTTATTTTCTATATTTATATTCTAGTATTTGTTTTCTCCCTAGCTCTGATGATATTACTTCAGGTTGAAATCGAAATACCAAATAAATATATATATAAAAAGATGATGAAAAAATTTTAAAGACTACCTTTATATAAATGGACCAAAAAATAGAAGGCAATTTTTCCTTTAATACAGACATAGTCTCGTTGAATTTTGGCGAAAAAACTTTAACTATAGCTCTTGTAAAAGAATTTTGGGATTTAAAACTATAAAGGTGGAGCGCAATCTTTCAATTTAAGGCAAACCATGTACTTGAGATTAACTAATTGATTATTTAAAATTTAAACAAGCCTTTTCAATTTTAAATCCAAAATCCTTTTGCAAGAGCTTTTGTAAAAGTTGTTAGTCAAAATGCAACAACCTATGTCTGTACTAAAGGAAAAATTTCCTTCTATTTTTTGGTCCATTTATATAAAGGTACTCCTTAAAATTTTTTTATCATCTTTTTATTTTAAATTTTTTAGTACTGCCTACAAAAAGGCAATTACAACTTTGATTAGTATGCAAGGACGTGCATTGAGTTGGGCCTTCAACGAGGTGGAATTCCACAACGCCTGCAACACTCAGTAGGCTAGCCATGAAGGTGTGGCCTAATCTTCTGAAGAGTTCGACTTGTGCGTTACATAGCTCAAATTTTTTGATCAAACATGGCACTGTCACCGAGTTTTAAACTATATATCAGGTTTAAAGTCTCTAGATATCCAGGAAGTTAGTTAAAAATCGATTGCAAGATTCCCAATTTAAAATTAGTTTTCTCAACATCTCAATACATGCGCCACCTAGCAGAAATTTTTTGATAACATATTGCGTTGTTACCGGGTTCTGATTTACGGCCCCAGTTTCATGTCTCTAGCTTATCGGGAAGTTACCCGGAAATCGATCGCAAAATTCCCCCCATTTTTAAAAGATTTGCAGTTATCTTGACTAGCGCGCCACCTAGCGGAACTTTGTTTTCTTTAAGTTGTATTGTCACCAGGCCTCTAACTAAGTGCCAAGTTTAAAGTCTCTAGGCAACCGGGAAGTTAGTTAAAAATGATAAAATTAAATAACTCCCAAATTAAAATTTGTTTTCATACTATCTCGATCCGCGTGCCACCTAGCGAATTTTTTGATAAAATGTTGCATTGTCACCGGGTTCTGACCCGCGGCTCAAGTTTCAAGTCTCTAACTCACAGCAAAGTTACTCAAAAATCGATCGCGAGATTCCCCTGGTTTTTCAGGGATTTGCAGTTATCTCAATTAGCACGGCACATACCGGAACTTTGTTTTCTAAAAATTATATTGTCACCGGGTCTCGAACTATGTGCTAAGTTACAAGTCTCTAGGTGACCGGGAAGTTAGTTAAAAAGGGATTGAAATATTCGCAAATTAAAATTAGTTTTCCTAATACCTCGATCCATGCGCCACGTAGCGGAATTTTTTTGATTAAATATTGCATTGCTCCAGCTCGCCGGGAAGTTACTCAAAAATCGATTGCAAGATTCCCTTCGTTTTTTCAGGATTTTTGGTTATCTCACTTAGCGCGCCACCTAGCGGAATTTTGTTTTCCGTAAATTGTATTGTCACCAAACCTCGAACCGTGTGCCAGGTTTCAAATCTCTAGGTCACCGTGAAGTTAGCTAAAAGTGGATTGAAAAATTCCCAAATCAAAATTAGTTTTCTTAATATCTCGATCCATGCGCCACCTAGCGAAACTTTGTTGATCAAATGTTGCATTGTCACCGGGTTCTGACTCACGGCGCAAGTTTCAAGTCTCTAGCTCACCGGGAAGTTGCTTAAAAATCGATCGCAAGATTCCCTGCGTTTTTTCAGGGATTTTCATTTATCTCGATTTGTCTGCCACCTGGCGGCATTTTGTTTTCCACGAATTGTAGTGCCATCGACTCGCAAACTATGTGCCAATTTTCCAGTCTCGGGATCGCCGAGAAGTTCGTTAAAAGTCGATCGCAAAATTTCCATTTTAAAATTAATTTTCTGTATATCTCGATCCGTGCGCCACCTAGCAGATGTTTTTTTCACTTGCATTGTAATGTCTCCCAGATCAGAACTTTGTTCTAAGTATCAAGTGTCTACCTCAACGGGAAATTACCGAAAAATACTTTTCCGTGGGTCAAAAATTTGTATGGAAATGAGGGGACAAACATGAAAGGGACTTAATGTAACGGTTAAATAAAAATAAAAAAGCTCAACAAACTTTACAGTTTATAACATTTAATACTTCTTTTACACAGAATCTTTATAGAATTATAATTTAATTTAAAGGAATAATAATTGCGGTAAATGGGCAAATAACGAAGTAATTGCTGTCATCCAAGAAAGAATGGGAGTGTTCGCGTCTTAGCAGCCACCTAATTTTTGACGGATATAAATTCGAAACTGTGAAGGATTCCGTCTATTTGGGAACCAGCATTAATAGCGAAAACAATGTCAGTCTAGATATCAAACGGAGAATAACTTTTGCCAACAAGTGCTGCTTTGAACAAAGGGGGAAAGAGAAAAGTAAAGTCCTTTTTCGACGAACGAAAGTCGCGCTCTACAAGTCGCTTATCGGACCTATCCCGATGTATGGCTCGGAATTATGGACGGTGTCGAATGAAGGGGAAGTAGTGTGATCGACAGAAAAGTTCCCCGGAAGATTTATGGTCCTGCCCGTGATGCCGAAGGTGAATATCGAAGGACGTATAGTTATGAGCCGTATGAGATTTACGAAGATATGCCAATAGTTGATGAGGATTCTTTACATAGGGCGGATATCGCCAACACTCTTTAAGCTAACCTGATCATTATAGTGTATTTTAGGTAGAAGTATCACTTTTCTTGGAAGCCCGCCGTTTATATAGGGAAGCACACTATCAGCAAGGACCATTTTTAGCTGCAGCAGAGAGGCAATCAAGCCGTTTGGCTCTTACTAATTGAATTTTGAACTAAAACTTAACTGTTAGCGATCTCTTCAGGAGATGGCCCAACAGAATCGTCTACATCTCACATGGGTCCAGGGTTATAGGAGAACTGAGAGGAACTGTAGGGTAGATGAACTTGCTGTGCATGACAAAACAGATTTTTCCTGAAAAAGAACGCTAAAGTATACCCTTGTCCACATCCAGTAAATCCGCCGCCAAACCAACGATAGATGGCTACAAACGCTAGAATATCGGACATCTAAGCAAACCTGACCAAAATGGGATCTTAAGAGACCTCGTCACGTTTACGTCCTAAGTAGAGATAAAATTTCTCGAAGTGGTGACTGAACAGTGATTTATTGGTAGGTAAGCATAAAGGCTCGGGGTACCCTATTGTCGATGCTTTACGAGTTGTTAACATGTGAAAGAGGCTGAAAGAGTGAGAAATCGCCCGACGTTAAGTAGTGCCAGAGAGCGCTACCTCTCTGAATAATCTTCGCCAAGCCGTTGAGTACTTATAAGGTCCTCGAAATGGTGCGAAAAGGAAAACTAATCGTTTATTTTTGTGGTCCCCTGAAATGGGAGTATGTGTACCTCTGCGGCGGCCACTTCAAACAAACCTAACCTATGGGTCAATATTCATATGATTCAACGGACGAAAAAATGGTTTTTGAACCTCAGATTTCTAGGATCTATTGGAAATTCTGAATATGACCTACAAATTGATGTACGTATGTCTTTTGAAAAGTGTATTCAATTTTTGTTTATTTTGTAGCACAGTGTAACGTGCTATAAATATGTATGTACAGAAACAGCTAAAGGCTTTACATCCTACTCATCTTGCCCATGTAGCCGATGCCTTTGCGAAGTCACTGCTAACAATGATATGAATAGAATTTTTATATTCAGCAGCGAATAGCAGTGATTGTATATTAATTGTGTTTGCGTAACTGTACATGGTAACGTCATAACTAAATCAATATAAACATAGACTGCCATATATTCAAATAAATATATCGTAAAGACGACAATCAGGCCAAATTATATGTAAATTATAATTCTTTTTCAAAACGTCTGGCTTTTTTTATATTACCGAAAAGAATATAACAATATATACAAATCTTTCTGTGTCTAAATTCACACTGTGCTTAGTGGCAACCAAGGGATTCGATTCGATCACACCGCCAATACCATAGGCGCTACCTAACAATTTTCGATGTCTTTCAAAACAAACCGATCGTTTGGTATTTTTGGAAATCTCATAGAGGCCTTTGTATTTAGCGATACATTTTTTATTAGTCCCAACAGTAGAGTTAACATTTTTCATCATTAAATAATCCCCCGCATTAAAAACCTTTGTTGGAAAACTATGTTTTAAAAACACTTCTTATTATATTCTTGAGACTTTCTAATTATATAGATTTGTTGGGCTGAAAGGCATATGAATAGAACTTTCTTTTTGGTATGTTTTATATTCATATATTTTTAATTTCGGCCGATACTTCGACTTCAATTTGAAGTCATCATCAGGGACATATGAACATGTACGATCGACACAGATTATATAATTTGTAGTCTACCAAAAATTGCTTCAAACTAATTAATTTGATGTGACTTTTAGTCAGCTCAAAAAGAAAAAAAAAAACTGAATAGTCCAGAAGAATTACTTTTTTATTAGCATGGTTTTCGGAAATCCAGCGTTGCTTTATGTTTTGAAAACATTTTATAAATTAAAAAATTTACAAATCCATGACGCAATAAAACCGGACATGTGAATTTAGTATTACAAGACGGAGTCTCTTTGTAATACTCTATTGATTTTTTATGCACATTTTTTTTAGTATCATAAAAAAACCCCATTATTATATACGCATGCAGTTTGTATTCCGTATTATATATGAAATACGACCCCGGGCATTACTCCCTTTTTTGTGGCGTTAATTCCGGTGCAGTGAAATAACCCATGAAATAACTCCCAATAAAAATGAAATAACTCCCAACTTTAATAAATGAAATAACTCCCAAAGAAGGAAATGAAATAACTCCCAATATTTGCCAATTATTTCATAAAGAAAACAACAAGTCCCAAAAAAAAATGAAATAACTCCCAAATGAAATAAGTCCCAAAAAAATGAAATGAGTCCCAAATCAAAATTTGAAATGGTATCTTTATACCATGTAATCAGTTACAATGAGATTTGAAAAATACAGCAAACTATTATGTACATATGTAAAAGTTACAATTATAAGAAAACTTGAATAGTGTCGTCGAAGTAAACGTAATTTATTTTAAAAAATCGCATTTTTTTTATGAAATTAACATAATTTATTAAAAGTAAAAAATAAAGGGAACAAGTCACGGTTATACTACACACCCGGACTAGGCATGGCGTAGCCCAGGGTTATTTTTTATAAGCGCGGCCGAAGGCCGCTTATGCAGAAAGGTGTTCTACGCAGAATTACTGTGCATCGCGCGGTTTTTTATTCCAAATTTTCTATTTTTTTGTAAAATAAATAAATAGAGTTGAATGACAAAGGTCCATTTTCTTCGTTGGTGCTATTTAAAAATTTTTCATTCGTTGGAACAATTTAAAGCACCTGGTACCACCAAGCAAGCAGTGAATCAGATAAAATGGCTGTATGCTTGTGTTCGCGGAAAGTAAACAAATAAATCATTAAATTTTACAATAATACGCAAATTTAAACAAATGAAAATAGTTGATTGTGGTTTTACAAACATTATAAAGTGTACTTATGTATATTCTTGTAAAAGTATTCGTATGTAGATATAAAGTGATAGCTATACCGTGGTAACTTTAACTACTAATTACTAGTAAATTGTTAATAACAATTAAAAATTACTTACTGATTCTCGTTGGGGAACTCCCTGAGAACCTATGTGCAAAATTTCAAAGTTCAAACCCCTTTAGTTTACAAATAAAACCAATTGGTCCCTTAATACATAGCCTACCCATAGAAACTGTTAGAACAACGTCATAGTTTGATAAAATTGTAATTCTAAGAAAATGAAATATCTCCCAACAAAAATGAAATAACTCCCAATGCCTGAATTACAAACAATGAAGTAAGTCCCAATAAAAACAAAATAACTCCCAATCTCAAAAAATTATGAAATAACTCCCAAAGAAATTTTATTGGGGATTGTTTCATTTGGGAGTTATTTAATTATGAAATAATTACCAGCAAAAATTACGAAGTAAGTCCAATGAATTGGGGGCTATTTCATAATGAAATAAGTCCCAATTTGTATCTGTAATATATTGGACAGCAATATATTTAACATGAGTGTACACATAGGTATACCAGAAAACACATACAGTGTAACTTTTAACTATGCTCTCTCTTATACTATATACTGTAGGCTCGTACTCACTGGAATATATACATAAAATCACATTTGGAGCACTGCTCAATTACTTGAAGTTTAGTCGTAAGTTTAGTCTGTAAGCAACGTGAAATGAATAAAGATCATTACAGTGGCGACGAGGCAAAGCAGAACTCACAAAATCATACGACAGCAAGTAAAATGGCCGTTCAAATTATTGGTAGTGTACCACATTATAGGCACGAGGATAATAATTGGAATGTATTCCGTCAACAATTGAACCAATTCTTTATCGCAAATGAAATTACGGACGATAAAAGAAAAAAAGCAATCTTTCTAACGTCAATCGGTGAGGTATCTTATATTCTCCTGCAAAATTTAATGTGCCCACAAAAGGTAGACGATGCAGCGACGACGTTTAAAAGTTGCGTAGAGGTTATGGATGCGCATTTTAAGCCACCGGCGTCAGCGTTTGCAGAGCGTTATAAATTCTATGAGGCAAAGAAAATGACAACAGAGTCCATAAACGAGTGGGCCGTCCGGGTAAGGTCGTTATCATTAAATTGTGAATTTGGTGCATGTTTGAGCGACACACTGAGAGACAAATTTATCATGGGATTGGAGAAAGGTCCAGCGCGTGACAAAATTTTCATGGAAACGATAGCGTGTGATTTTAAGAAGGCGGTGGACATTGCGAACACCACCGAGTATATATATACTCAACGCCTCGGTGACTCGATTAAGGAAGAACCGCAAGAAGCATTGAACTATGTACAAAGCAAGGGCAAAAAGGTACAGCAGCAGCAACAGCCACCGCAGCAGAGCAACGAACAGCGACGGCAACAGAAACAGCCGCAGTCAGCGAACAAAGGCAGCAAAGAAAAACGCGGACAGCAAAGACAAGGGAAGCAGTGCACGGTATGTGGAAAATCGAACCATGTAAGCAGAGAATGCAGGTATAAAAACTTTAAGTGTCATAACTGTAAGCAAATAGGGCATTTAAAAAAGTGTGTACGGTTAGGGAAACACAACTAAAATTTGCGGAGGATTGCGAAATGAATTTGTTCGCACTGCAATCTGTAAACGATGGTCCAATAAAATTAAATGTTCACCTGAACAAAATGCCTATTAGTATGGAGTTGGACACAGGTTCGGAATTCAGTATCCTCTCGGCAGCACGGTTCACAAACTTAGTTAGCAGAAGTGAGCTTGTAAGTACAAACGTTATATTAAAAACGTATAATGGCGTAGCAATATACCCTGTTGGTAGTTATGACGGACTGGTGGAGTTTAAAGGCAAACGCGAAGTGGTAAAATTCTTAGTAGTGGATAATGGGGGACCGCCATTACTAGGCAGGAATTTTTTAAGAGCGTTTGGGTTAAATATCGCTAATTTAAACTTCACACTGCCCAGCGAAAGTGTAGAAGTGCCTAGGGTGGTGGAAAAATTTCCGTTACTGTTCGATGGAACTTTAGGTTGTTTCAACAAGGGCCAAGCGAGGTTGCAGTTGATCGAAAAAGCGACACCAAGGTTTTTTAAGCCAAGGCCGGTACCGCTGGCGATCCAAGCAAAGGTGGAGAAAGAAATCAACAACATAGTACAATTAAAAGTCCTTGAGCCAGTGGTGTTCTCCGAGTGGGCTACACCGATAGTGCCTATTCTCAAAAAAGATGGGGGGGGGGGGGGTTAGAATCTGTGGAGATTTCAAAGTGTCGGTTAATCCAAATTTAATAGTAGAACAGTACCCGTTACCGAGGATTGAAGATCTCTTTGCGAAACTTCATGGGGGCGAAGAGTTTACGAAACTCGACTTATCTACGGCTTATCAACAAATTGAACTTAACCCCGAATCACGCAAGTTGACTACAATCGCGATGACAAAAGGACTTTTTCAGTACACGAGGCTAGTGTATGGGCTGGCATCGGCCCCAGCAATTTGTCAAAGAATGATAGAAGGTCTTTTGATGCATTTAGAGGGTGTTTTTTTAGAAAGAAATGCAATTAAGCACATAACTTCGCCAGTCGGTCATCCTGCCAGCAACAGCCAAGCCGAAAATTGTGTAAACCTAATAAAAACGGCGTTAAGGAGAGGCTTGTATAAAACTACGGAAACCAATTTCCATGATGTTTTGAATAGATTTCTATTGGACTATCGTAATGCAGTGCACAGTACTACAGGCATATCTCCAGCCCAGCTTATGTTTGGCAGACAACTGCGTACTCGCTTAGACGTACTGAACCCCAAAAGAAAAACTGATAGCAATTCATATCAGTCGGTAAGAAATAAAATAAGAGATCAGCAACATAAGCAGAGGAGATATTATTGTGGAAATAGGGAAAACCAATTTAGAAAAGGCGACAAAGTTATTGCTAGGGATTACTCGATACCGGGAAAGGTTAGTTGGACCAAGGGTGAAATTTTAGAAAAACTAGGCCAACAGACCTTCAAGGTAAAAATCATAGCTTCGGATAAAATTGGGAAGCGTCACGCAAATCAAATCATAGCATGTAACGCCTCAAACGAAGGCGATACATACTGTAACGAATGTTAGTAGCACTGAGCAATGCTATCGTCTCTAAGCCGATGCTAACCAGCGACGTGAATGCACATCAATAATTCAATCATTATGTATCTACATAAACGAATAAATAATTGCGTCTACACATATGTACGTATACGAACATCGGAGCGGCAATGCACAAATACATGCATATATCTTATCTGAGTTGTCACAAGAGAGAGCAATAATTTGTGCACGTAGTTGTGGCTGGCGATTTTGTAGCCGAAACAACTAGTAACTTCTGGAAATCGAAGAGCCTAGAAGTATGCAGCGTAAACTATAAAAGCAGTGCAGGCGAGTAAGAAGTAATTCAGTTTGATTTGAGTTGTCAAGCGGTTGCGATTAAGACGATATCTAGCGAGCAATAGCAGTATTATTTTGAATAGTAGAGTTTCATTGAGCTATCAATCAGTGTGGTTATTAAGCAAGCTATTCATTGCACAGTTTGAGTGTATTGTGAAGTACTTTAATAAAGGCCATTTTGCATTATTACAAATTGGAGTTATTTATTCAACAGTTTAGTGATTCGAACTTAGCAGAGGATTGCAAATAAGAGGATTTGCAGCAAATTCGTTACAATTGGTGTCAGAAGAGGAATTGTTGAATAAATTCCGAAGATTGGGAATACAACTTGGACATGGCAAAGTTCAGTGAATTGAAGATCCAGCAACTGAAAAAGGAGTTGGTGAACCGTGGATTAAATACAACCGGCAATAAGATCGAACTTCAAGCACGGCTACGAGAGGTAATGGAGTCGCAAGGAATTGATGTGGACGAGTTTGTCTTTTATCCTGATGGGGACGAAACAACAACAAAAATTGAAGAGAAAAACGAAACATCGCAGACGGTTACCAGCACAGACTTGAACATGATATTGGCTGCAATATCTGCATAAACATCGACAGTAGCATCAATGTCGTCGCAACTGGCATCCCAACTGGAAGCGCAAGAGGCACGTATAACAGAAATGTCATCGCAAATATCCACCAACATGTCATCACAATTGGAATCGCAGGAGACACGCATAACATCGAAGATGGAATCGCAGGAAACCCGTATAACATCACAATTGGAAGAACAGAAGACATATTTGGCATCTCAACTGGAAGCGCAAGAGGCACGTATATCTGAAATGTCGGCACTAATTTCGGAACAGGTATCATCGCAGCTCTTTGTGAAACTGGAAGAGCAGGATGCAAAAATTTCACAACTCGAGGACAAAATTGATGCCGAAATAGAAGCGTTAAAAGGTCGTATGGAGCAGTTACAACTAAACCGCCCAGCTGTTTCAGCAAGCAATCCAAAGGTAAAAACACCATCATTTGACGGTTCTGTTCCTTTCCAGGTCTTCAAGCTACAGTTTGAGAAGACCGCAGCAGTGAACAACTGGAATGCGGAAGATAAAGTTGCTGCATTGTTCATGGCGTTGAAAGGGCCTGCAGCTGAGATTTTACAAACCATTCCAGAGGGCGAACGGAACTGTTATGAAGCATTGATGGACGCTCTAGAGAGACGATACGGAATTGAGCATAGGAGACAGATATATCAAATGGAGTTGCTGAACCGCTTCCAGAGGCCTGGGGAAACATTGCAAGAGTTTGCGTCGGATATTGAAAGGCTAGCACATTTAGCGAATGCGGACGCACCCGTGCAATACACTGAAAGGGTAAAGATTCAAAGCTTTATAAATGGCATACGGGATTTCGAAACAAAGCGAGCTACATACGCAAACCCAAAGCCAACATTCGCAGAAACGGTATCACATGCTCTGATTCAGGAAACAGCGTCGCTTCTGTGTAAGCCAGTTTTCAAAGCACGCCGTGTGGAAGTAGACAGGCCAGAGTGGGTAGACGCAATATTGGAGGCACTGAAAGGATCGCAAAAGCGAAGTGAAAAAGTTATCAAATGCTTCAAATGCGGGAAGTCCGGTCACATAGCATGTCATTGCGATCTTGGTCTTAATAGTTCCAACAATGTGGGTGGCCGTAAACGCAAAACTGGAGGAGATGAGAAAGAGCGAGTAAGAGGTAGAGGGCTAGATCCAGCTATTGAATGCCCTGTGATATCTGTGTCGCAAATTGGTAGAAAATCGAGCAGTATTACCGTCAGAGGGAATGTGGATGGCAAAGAACGAGTACTGACTGTAGATACGGGCGCATCTCATTCCTTGATCCGATCTGACTTGGTCAACAGGAGAGTAAAACCGTTACCTGGAGCAAAGTTGCGTACGGTCACTGGCGAGTATAACCAAGTTCAAGGCGAAGTGGTATGTGAGGTATTAATTGGAAAAGCCATGGTTCTACACAAATTCGTTGTGGCGGAGATCGTTGATGAAGTCATATTGGGAGTGGACTTCTTGGTTGACCATGACGTCAGGATCGATATGCGGAGAAAAATTATGCGCTATAAGAACCAGGACATACCACTTAACTTTAGTTTGGAAAAAGGGTTAAGCAGTAATCGGGTACTGGTGGAAAAGACTCGACAAAGACCACGAAAGTCAAAGGCAAAGGTTGATAGATCGAATGGGCCAAATAAATCAAAATCAAAAGTACCTGCGAGAGAAACACTGGCATTGACAAAATCTAAAAGACGCAGGAAAACAAAGCAACGAATTTCCGAGAAGGAATGCGAGGGTAGTTTCAAGCCGGAGCGCACTACTGTTGTGAAATGTGGGAACGATACCGATTATGCAAAGCAAATCCGTCCAGCGCAAGCTCTACGAAGTGGTTCATTGACCAAACAACAGAGTGTGAAGGAACGGCCCAGGGTAACGAGCAGTAAGATGAAACACTGGCATGACAAGAACTTTAATTCGGAAGGTTTCTTGGCGGGAGATTTGGTACTGTTAAACAACCCTCACCGGCGGAAAGGTGTTCCAGCCAAATTACGGTGCAGTTGGGAAGGCCCGTACAAGATTGTGAAGAAGATAAGTGATATCATCTACCGCATACAAGCAATTGGGAAATCACGAAATAGAAGAGTGGTACATTTGGCGATGCTAGCAGCGTTTAGATTGAGAGATTTGTCTGATCGGGACGATCAGACTTAGGTGGAGGGCAGTGTAACGAATGTTAGTAGCACTGAGCAATGCTATCGTCTCTAAGCCGATGCTAACCAGCGACGTGAATGCACATCAATAATTCAATCATTATGTATCTACATAAACGAATAAATAATTGCGTCTATACATATGTACGTATACGAACATCGGAGCGGCAATGCACAAATACATGCATATATCTTATCTGAGTTGTCACAAGAGAGAGCAATAATTTGTGCACGTAGTTGTGGCTGGCGATTTTGTAGCCGAAACAACTAGTAACTTCTGGAAATCGAAGAGCCTAGAAGTATGCAGCGTAAACTATAAAAGCAGTGCAGGCGAGTAAGAAGTAATTCAGTTTGATTTGAGTTGTCAAGCGGTTGCGATTAAGACGATATCTAGCGAGCAATAGCAGTATTATTTTGAATAGTAGAGTTTCATTGAGCTATCAATCAGTGTGGTTATTAAGCAAGCTATTCGTTGCACAGTTTGAGTGTATTGTGAAGTACTTTAATAAAGGCCATTTTGCATTATTACAAATTGGAGTTATTTATTCAACAGTTTAGTGATTCGAACTTAGCAGAGGATTGCAAATAAGAGGATTTGCAGCAAATTCGTTACAATACAATTCTAATGATTCGCGTGATCTGCTACCGCATGAAAGCTTAGATTCCAATAAAGGTATAACCGTTGGAAGCTATGGAAATTCAGTAGACACACATGAAGCCGAAAAAGAGCTAGAAACGAAAAATTCTGAAGATGTACCAACCACAGAAAACGAAAACCCAGATTATAAATATAAGGTGAGAAGTAGAGTAATTCACTAAAAAAATGATAAGGCATAAAACTAAATTATCACTGCTAAATGGAAACTTTATAATACAAATGTAAATTATTAAATATGGGAAGGCATATTTAAGTTAAGAAGGGGGTATTGTAATGTATTGGACAGCAATATATTAACATGAGTGTACACATAGGTATACCAGAAAACACATACAGTGTAACTATTAACTATGCTCTCTCTTATACTATATACTGTAGGCTCGTACTCACTGGAATATATACATAAAATCACATTTGGAGAACTGCTCAATTACTTGAAGTTTAGTCGTAAGTTTAGTCTGTAAGCAACGTGAAATGAATAAAGATCATTACGAAGTAAGTCCAATGAATTGGGAGCTATTTCATAATGAAATAAGTCCCAATTTGTATCGAAAATATATAGGAGTTATTTCATTTTTTTATATGGTCCAAAGACTCAACATTTAACTTCTTAAAGCAAACGTTAAAAGTAAGGCTCGTTGAGCAGTAGGAGGTGAATGGTGTAAAAGGAAGTAAGTTGCTTAAAAGATATTTATTTTAAACAGTTTTGGCCAACGCTTTAAAAGTTAAAAGCCAGAATTAATATTTCCAGCGTTTTGATGAAACCCAATAGACATTTTTCTTAATATATCCGTTCTCTTCCCCTCTTATTTCGTCTCTTTTCTGCGTTTTTTCCAGTTTACCTAAGCGACCCACTCAACTTTGCTAATCCTTTCATTCCTCAGTGCATCTTCCCCCTATTCCATTACTATTCCTTCTCTTGCGTTTATCTATGTCTTACTCTTCCTATTACCTTAATTCTATTCTAACGTTATTCTTACTTTTCTTGTTACTATTACTCCTACTTTTTCTCAAACAAAAGCTCTTTAACTCTAATTGAACAAATGCGTGGTGGCAACGGCGCGCACCCACGTATTTGTTAAATAATAGTTAAGGCGAAAAAAGGGGGAAGAAAATAAAAACACCAAAAGGATTTCGTATTAATAAAAAGAATTCACAAAGTGCTTTTATTTATATAAATACAACAAGTGTTAAGAAAAGGTTTAACAAATGTTGTGGAAAATGATATATATGTGATTATAATTTTGAAAAGTTTAACTTTCGTGAACGGGCGACTACGTGTTCCTTTGCTGGCTGCTGGATTAAAAGAGGACGAGCCTCTTTGCGACATGAGCCGATGAACCCGAGATACAGCTCCTTCGTTGGGTTTCCCGGCAACAAAGTTGCTATACCGCGGGCTCACAGCGGTAAAACTCTAAGATACATGCGTACTACCACTCACACATGCCTGTGTGTATTAGTGATCACAAGCATGCATATGTGGTAGTAAACGAAGAAAATTATGTTACGAGGGAGGGGAGATATATTTAGGCCTGTGGCCTAAACATACCGGCCCCCTTGCCGTAAGCAACAAAGAAAACACTAAAAAAAGGGATGCCACGTGATCGCACGTCCAGTAAGGCGCTAATGAAAGAAGGCAGTGCAGATGCGGACTGCAAGCACTGCACGCCAGATGGTTGACCTCACGTTTCGCTCTCCTGTGGAAAATGAAAAGAAGTTATTAGATATACGTACGTGGTTTTAAATTCCGTGCATATTTACTTAAAGATATATAAGATGGCGCATGTGTGAGGCGTGAAAGTCGGATATTTATTTTTGGCAGGCTCCCGAGACCACCAAACCGAACACGGTCGGTTGGGTTAGGAGACCGCCAACTGTCGATGCCGGTGTACCGCTCACCATCATTTCGGCGTAAATGTCAGCGCCGAGTGTAAGCCGTATCGGTGATGAGCGGTAGAATTGCGGATCAGCCAGCCGCATGAACTCAAAGGGCGCGGCAATCTTGGGGTCCACATTGGACGGTGGACTCAAACGGAAATGGCTTTCGGCGACGGCTGCTTGGGTTGTTATGCGTGCCGACGCTCCGAATTTGCCGCGCAGTATGAGGGTGCATTGTCCATGCCCTTGGCGCTCCAATTGTAAGTCGCGTACCAGCTCCGCATCGACGATCGTGCTAGTGGCGCAGGGATCAATAATAGCCCGAACCAGGTGTAAATGCCCACGCGATGCGATTCGTACGATGGCCGTCGGCGCAATGGGCACGAAAGGCCGCATGATGGGCGATGGTGTGGCCTGGAGCAGCCGCCCTGTCCGGAAGCCTTCCGGAGTGTCGCGCGTTAGCTTCATTGTACTTTGGGCTTCAAGAGAGTATGGCGTCGATTTCTTTCGCCGTTGCTGCCTTGCGAGTTTGGACGATTTATCTGAGTTTCGATGGGATCCGACCTCACGGTGCCGCCAATTATTTTGTTGGTTTCGAGGTTTGTTTGCTTTCGCCGCGCTTTTTTCATGCTGTAACAGCGGCCGGAAACTGCGCATCCCATGATTTACCGTTGACGGTCTTGTCTCCGTTTTTGCCCGCTCTTCCTCCATTTTCGCTCTCTCTTCCTCCATTTCCTCTTCCTCCACCTGCTGAGCCCAGGATTTAGCCGGCCCCGAGAGGTTGATCGACAACGCATCGTCGGACGTGTTGTCTTCGCCGTTTGTGGTCGTCTCGTCGCTTACCGGTCGACGCTCATCTAAATGCAGCGTGGTGTGGTGCTTCTCTTGGCACCTCTTGCAGCGATACTTGCTGTTACATTTGTCCACGCGGTGGAAAGGCGACAGACAGTTTGGACAGTACTTATGCAGAAGTACTGCCCGCAACCTCTCTTCTGGGGATTTTTTTCGATATTCGGCACAGATCCTAAGGCTATGATCCCTGCCGCATAGCTGGCAAGCTACGTCGAAACGCTTTGCGCCTCCCTCTGACTTGGCCAATAAGGTTTGGTAACGGGTCATGATCTGAAAGAATATTGGTATCATTGATCATGCCCAAATTGAGGTTGACGGAATGTTGTTTGGGTGGCGTAAACAAAGAAAAATTATCTCTAAGATATTATCAAAAAAAACATTTTATTGAAATAAAATTTAATTGAAATAAAAAATTAAAGGCCATAAGTCAATACTTATGCGCGCAAAGAAAGGAAGAAAGAATGGATTTAGCAGGCATCCAAGCGATGTGGCTGTCGCTTTAGCGCCTTTAGTACATTTTATAATTTGATTTATGTCGGTAGATGTCACCGAAGTAGTCCTAAAATTTATTTTTGATTTGTGGTGAACTTTGTTTTCACAACAAGTGGCTCGAAGGACCATGAACAAATGCGTGGTGGCAACGGCGCGCACCCACGTATTTGTTAAATAATAGTTAAGGCGAAAAAAGGGGGAAGAAAATAAAAACACCAAAAGGATTTCGTATTAATAAAAAGAATTCACAAAGTGCTTTTATTTATATAAATACAACAAGTGTTAAGAAAAGGTTTAACAAATGTTGTGGAAAATGATATATATGTGATTATAATTTTGAAAAGTTTAACTTACGTGAACGGGCGATTACGTGTTCCTTTGCTGGCTGCTGGATTAAAAGAGGACGAGCCTCTTTGCGACATGAGCCGATGAACCCGAGATACAGCTCCTTCGTTGGGTTTCCCGGCAACAAAGTTGCTATACCGCGGGCTCACAGCGGTAAAACTCTAAGATACATGCGTACTACCACTCACACATGCCTGTGTGTATTAGTGATCACAAGCATGCATATGTGGTAGTAAACGAAGAAAATTATGTTACGAGGGAGGGGAGATATATTTAGGCCTGTGGCCTAAACACTAATTATCTTCGTCTTTATCCCTTTACTTTTCCAAATTTTCTTCAACTCCCTCGACTTTTCATTCTCTTTCGACTTTTCTCTTCAATGTAGAGATACATAGAATTTGACTTATTCCCGCATATTGCAATACTGAAGTAGTGAAAAAGTAGCAAAATAGTACCAAAAATTTGTCCCTCTCCACCCCTTTAAAACTCATGACCGGATTAGTTATTGCTTTTTGCATACCTCATGTATAAAGATAGAATTAACTTAAGAGCATTCCTTTTATGGAATGACAAAACTTAAAAGCATTCCGCACGTGAACAATAATGTTGAAAAGCAAAAGGAATGCAAAGAATTGGGGAATGCATTATTCCGAGTATTACAGTCCAATGAATGCAATCCATGAAATAAAAAGTGAGGAATAAAAAAAGATATCAATAAAATTTTGTATTAATTATTCCGGGCTAAGAAAAAAGTATTGCAATCCTTTAAGGCTGCAATCAAAAGAATAATTATTCCTAATGGAATGCATTCCTTAATAAATCTGTTTTGATGTCCTGCAAAGGTTTGCTGCTACTAAGTTCACCTATCTGGTTTTATTGCATCAATGTTCAATAATCTAAAAAAATTAAATTTTTGCATACACACAAAAGCAGGCAATTATTTTTCCCAAATTTCACGAGATGGTTGAATCCTTCATTTGTTATGAATTCCTTAGCAAGTACCGGCGCTGATGTACAATTATTCAGATTAATATCTGTTTTATCCAGGAAATCAACGGTGTCGCGATTGGCTCATCGGAATTTCCAAGTAAAGATGATTTAATGCATGTTTGTGGAAGTAACTGATGGACTTAAATAGTTGCAATATTATAAGTTGAATACCAATAAGTTATCATGATGATAACCCGAAATAGCCAACATAAACGTATTAGGGCACAAGTTGTTCCTAGAAAATTTAATCCAGTCTTCCCTAACCTAGCCTCCCCAATGGCAACCCAAAATTGAAACATTGCGTTTTCCGGAGCTTAGGGGAAATTTCAGTGTCAGGTGTTTTTCTTAATTCGCTTAGCGTGACCTGGACAGAGAAGCCTTTGGATTTTATTCCCCGGGGCCATATTTCCTTAAAGCTTGTCCATTTCGTTCACGCCTTTAACATCATGATAAAATACGTATCAGATGTTTCATTGAATATTCATAAACGGCACTAAAGTAAAAAACAAATTACTATGCCAAATTTCACATGAACTTTAACCTGATTATTTTGCAGATTCTGAGACCCCACCCTTTTTTTACTGCCCACGCTCATACACAAATATCTGACGACATACCCTTAGCGTATGAACGAAGCCTTCCTGTGGCTTGTGACGTTAATTTTTTATACAGACATATATTTATGTAAATATATAAACAATTTAGAGCAACAAGTTTATATAATAAAAATCACTATCAATGACTGTGGGAGTAGCAATAACAATAATATATGTTGGTGTTTTTAATTAATTTTAGTTGTGCAAGGGAAATGTATAAAAAGTGAGGGGAAAACGGGTATTTCATTGTATTATAACTTTAGCTATTACGTGATAATGTATCTACATAAGGGTCAGCAGTCTGAACAATGACGAATTCTTAGATATATGGTGAAAAATAGGGATGTTACGGAAGTGATTTAGACGAACTTGCCATCGAAATAGGATCTTTGGAATTTGATTAATCAGAAATGGAGGCGAAATTGATAGTAAAAGCGAAAGTCGGAATAGGATATTAGCTAGAAATTTTTACAAAAAAAATTATTGCAAGTCTGTTTGGTTCATTATTTTTTATATAGCGGTCTCTATAACATCCTGGAACGAAACTTTCGCTTTGCGTGACTGTCCTCGTACTACAGATTTAACGACTACTTACGAACTGGTGACATCCGGATGTAGAGCTAGACAACTGCGCTGAATTGTGAACTATATACATATAAATATTTTAATTAATGAAAGGATGTGATTATTTAAAACCACCTTCGGCTGAACCAGTTAAGAACGCCTCCATAAGCACTGAATAGGGGAACAATTGCCACTTGGTCTGATATCACAATGTTAAAAGTGTCAATTGAAAGCACTGCGAGGGGACAGAATTAAAACACTACCTACTCTTAAAAAAATTTACGCTTACGCACCGGTACTCCTCTTTTAGAAGGTATTGGGAAAGATAGAAAAGAAAGAAAAGTTCGCCGAATGATATTGTGATGAATACTAAAGTGATATTCACATCACTAGTCTGATGCTAAGTAAATGAAGCCACAACAACAATAAAGCAGGCAGTCACTTTTATCTACATAAACGAATCAATCATTATGTCTACACATATGCACGTACACGCAGCGGAGAGAAAACGCACAAACACATGCATGTATCTTATCTGAGATGCGCAAGTAACACTCACACATGCACGCGCATATGAGAAGCTATAAACGTAGTTATAGTGGGTAATTTTATAGCTGCTAACTAACTAGTAAATTCTAGAATAGAACCGCCTAGAAATATGTCAACGAGGAAACAAAACACTATAAAAGCAGCAACAGTTGAGGCACGACAATCAGTTTGATTTAAGCACGCTATTGGTTGCGAAGTATAAGTGTTATTGTGAAGTACTCTAATAAAGACCATTTTGCATTATTGAATATTGGAATTATTTATTCAACAGTTTAGCGATACGAACGATAGTAGAAGGTTTCAAGTAAGCGGAATTGCACTAAATTCGTTACAATATATAGTCCTGTCCGTGATGCCGACGACGACTTTCAAATGAGATATAAGGATGGGTTAAATGAGGAGGAAGACTTCTTCTTCCTCTTCTAGTAGCAGTATGGAGGAAGGATTTATCTGCTGTTGTGCTTCCAATCGAAGTGAGTTATCGCCGAATGAGGATAATTGTCGTGATATATTACGAAACGACCAGAATCGCCTAAGGAACTTAGCGCCATCTCTTAATGACGATGAGTAAGAAATTGTTCTGAAGTAAATCAAGAGAAATTCATAGAATATTATAAAATTTTGCCTATTTATCCCAGAATTGAACTTTTTTAATAATTTGGGAAAAATTTAAAAAACGTGGCATCAGGAAGGACAAGGCGACAGCTTCGATTATACCTTGTAAATCTCTTCAACGATTTTTTTCTCCCGGGAGTGGGATTTGAACCCGCACTCCTACGATTGGTGATGTGTTACAAACGCATTCAGCCACGTCATGCTTAGTTGTTGTAAACTTTCTAACCTTACGATCCTAATTACAGAAGGGAATGTTAAATTTTTAACTCAGATTTAACCTGATATGAGGGGTTAAAGTCATAAATTTTTCACAAATTTTGGAAATTAGCTCTGACAGAAAAAAAAACCACTTGCCGTTCAGAAAGTGGGCCTTAGCGCATATTTTGATTTATAGGAAAAAAGCTAAGGTAGCAGCATTTTTTTGATGAGCAGTTCATGGTAGGAACACATTCGTAGTATTTAATTTTTGAAAACCATTCCTGGGTTTTACATGACTTTAATACTCGGAAAAAATACTTACTTAAGATAAGGAAAAACATTTCCTAAAAAAATTTCCTAACTGAGGAAAATATAAATGTAATGAGGAAGAATTTCTCATTTTTTTAAGAGAGCTTTTCATTATTTTGAGGAAAAATTTGTCTTCATTTTTTCAATCAAGAATACTTGATTGAATATTTCTCACAATATTTATATCTATGAATTAGCTCGGTGCATAAAGTACTCGACTGCAAAGACGCGACCTCGACCAGAAATCTGCGGCAGTGACAGTTACACTATTAAATTGTATAATTTTTTTTATACAATTTTCTCCATTTAAAAAAAATAAGAAAAAAACATTATAGTTCTTGAGAAAATTACTTCTCAAAATTAAGACATGCGATTCTATGGTGCCAAATCAATCCCTATTTTTCTTCGGTTTCATGAATTTTAAATCTTTTTTTGGGCGTAACTTCTCTCTTAGTATGGCTAAGACAGTTTGTCGGGAACTAGACCTTGGAAACAACTCAAATCTTAAATAAAACCTTCTGAATTAAATACCATTAATTGGCGCTCAGCCGCCAAAGCGATTTTGGCCGTTTCGTAACAACTCACGCAAGCTAAGGGAGGTCAAGTCTTCCTCATCCTGCCTCTCCCAAATTAGTGGATGTCTCTCTCTTGTTGAATGAACTACTTTCTTGGCCGAAGCGTTTTCGTCCGTTCGCATACCATGACCTAACCAGTGAAGCGTGTAACGGACGGGACCATAAATTCTCCGGAGAACTTTGGTTGTTTCCCAAATAGACGAAAGCCTTCAGCCTCGAATTAATATCCGTTTACAGTGACGTGGCAGATAAGGCGAAAATATGCCTTATCTTTCTTGGATTACCGCAAGCTCTTCGTCTTGTATCCATTTACCGCAAGACCCGCTGTTTTTGCTTCCTTATCTAATCAGGGAACGCAGAAATTTCAGCACGTTTGTTCAGGTATTATTATTAAAATCATCAGCATACACCAGTAATTTAACACTTTTATAATAGATTGTACCATCAAGGTTTAAATCTGCTGCTAGCATTATCTGCTCCAGCATTATGGTAAAGAAATCGCACGAAAGGGATTCACCTTGTATGAAGTCATGTTTGGTTTACAGAGCTGCTGGTGTTGCTCAACGTCATTTATCAGAGCCTTATTAATTTTACAGGTATATCAACATTCAAGTTGATATTTTAAAAAAATCTTTTATTTTCGGTTTGAAATATAAAAATTTATTTTTGTTTATTTTTGAGTTTAAATATTTTCCAACTAATTAGAATTTTCTTTTTTGAAGTTATTCAAAAATTTTAAGGTAACACGAAAACTCAATAAAAATTATTTTAAAAATTAAAGTAAAGAATACAAAGTAGTTAACACTATATTTACTCCCCCTCCAAGAAAATATGAAACTAACAAATTATTAATTAATATTAAATGTAACCTTTTTTTGTTTTTTGTTGTTTAATGTATTTGTATTTAAATTAGTGTTAATAAGTATGTTTGCTGGTTTAAGTAAATCAATTGAAATATTTTTAATAGTATTTTTGTATTGAATTGTAAATGTTTTATGTTTCTTAGAGATAAATTAGATTTACGAAGAACTTTAACAAAAACATACTCACAATTTTCTAATTGTTTAGGAACGAAAAAATTATCTTTGTTTTGATGAAAAACTTTAGAACGAACAAGCGAAAAATATTCTCTTATTTTATGAAGAGCGTCATTAGAAAAATCATGTTCTTTATTACTATTTGAAATAATTAATTCACCAGGTATTCTAAGTGTTTGACCATAAACAAGTTCAGCAGATGAACATTTTAAATCTTCTTTAATAGAAATTCGTAAACCAAGTAGAATGAATGGTAAAATGTCAGACCAATGAATCGAGTCGTTTGATGCTATAATTGCTGCTTTTAAAGTTCGATGAAATCTCTCTATCATGCCATTTGCTTGGGGATGGTAAGGAGATGTATGAATTTTATGAGAACCTAAAAGTTTAGTTCATTCTGTAAAAAATTTTGAGGTGAATTGTGAACCTTGATCTACTGTAATATTTAATGGTATACCAAATCGTGGTATATAATTTTGAATAAAAGTTTTTACTATAGTATTTGTTGAAACATCTTGAAGCGGATAAGCTTCAGGCCAACGTGAAAATCTGTCAATAATTGTTAAAATATAACAATTTCCATTTGAAACTGGAAGAGGTCCAACAATATCCATATGAATATGTTCAAAACGGCCTAATGGTATTTGAATTTTTTGGATAGGAGATTTAGTATGTCTTGAAATTTTGGATTTTTGACAATTGATGCAAGATGAAGTCCAATCGTTAATCTCTTTACGCATGTTAGGCCAATAATATTTATTTTGAATAAATTTTCTAGTTGTTATTATACTTGGATGAGATAATGAGTGAATTTTGTCAAATATAATTCTTCTCATAGAATGCGGAACATAAGGTCGAAAAGGTTGTAGAGAAACATCACACCATATGTTTAAATTAATAACTGGAATATGAATTTCTTTTAAATTATTTTTAGAATTTGGATCAGAAATGGTTTTTTGTAAAAATGTATCAGTTTGCTGTTCTTTATATAAAGTTTCTAAATTTATATCTTTAGTTGAAATTGCATTTATTTCTGGAATACGGGAAAGTGTGTCGGCAACTATGTTGTCTTTTCCACGTAAATATTGAATATCATTTGTAAATTGAGCAATATATTCAAGATGACGTAGTTGACGAGGAGATCTATCTACTTTAGAATTTAGAACATGAATTAAAGGTTTATGATCAGTATAAATTGTAAAAGTTCTACCTTCAAGAAAATGTTTAAAATGTTTAATTGAATTATAAATTGCCAAAAGTTCACGATCAAATGTTGAATATTTAGTTTCTGTTGTAGTTAATTTTCTTGAAAAATAAGCTAAGGGTTCTAGTATATTATTGATAGTTTGTTGAAGAACTGCTCGAATAGCAACATTTGATGCATCTACTGCTAATGATAAAGTACCATTTTTGTCGAAATGTGTAAGTAAAGTATTTTTAGCAAAAAGTTTTTTAACATTTTCGAAAGCTGTTGTGGTTTCATTTGTCCAATTTAATTGTTTGAGTTTGTTTTTAATTGCATGTGTTAACATTTCATGCAGAGAACTAAGTTCTGTTGCTAACATTTTAATATATCTGTGATAGTAATTCATCATACATAAAAATTTTTGTAATTTATTTATAGAAATTGGTTTTTCAAAATTTGTTATGATTTCAATTCTATCTAAAGATGGTTTAATACCTTCGCCTGAAATTTCGTAACTTAAAAAATTTAATTTATTTACACCGAGAGCACATTTTGAAGGTTTGATATTTAAATTTTATTCTTCAAGTCTTTTGAAAACTGATTTTAAATGATTTATATGTTGATCTTCATTATCACTGGCAATAAGAATGTCATCAATGTATGTAAATACAAAATCGAAATCAGAAAATACTTCATTAATAAAGCGTTGGAAAGTTTGAGCACTATTTCGTAAACCGAAAGGCATTCTTACGAATTCAAACATTCCAAAAGGGGTAGTTATTGCAGTTTTATGAATGTCTTCTTCTGCCATTGGAATTTGGTGGTAAGCACGTACAAGATCAATTTTGGACAAAAATTGTTTGTTTTTTAAATCAATTGTTAAATCGTGAATATGTGGTAAAGGATACAGATCTGGTGTAGTAATAAAATTAAGTCTTCGATAGTCTCCGCAAGGTCTCCAATCATTTGGTTCTTTTTTAGGAACGAGATGAAGTGGAGATGCAATAGGAGAATTTGAGGGTCTGCATATACCCGTTTTAACTAAAAATTCAAATTCAGCTTTAGCAATTTTAAGTTTGATTGGATCAAGACGTCTGGGTTTCGAAAATGGTAAAATACCTTTTGTTTCTATCCTGTGAACCGTATGGTGTTTAACTTTTTTAGTATAATCTGGTTCACAGGTAATATATGGAAATTCATTAAGTAATGTTGAAAACTTATTTTCGACAATAGGAATTTTGAGTGAGAAAATATCAGAAAATCCAGAAGATCCAGTAACTTTAATTTTTGTAGTAGAATCCATTATTTCTTTATTTTTAATATTGACAATAATTCCCAATTTTTCTAAATAGTTTGCTCCTTAAATTGGTGTATCAATGTTCGCAATAATAAATGGAAATTCAAAATCTCTTCTTAAACCTAAATCATTTTTAAGTAGTTTTGTACCGAAAGTTTCAATTGAAGAACCGTTTGCTGCGGTCAAAGTAAGATCCGAGTTTCTCTTATAAATTTTAAATTTAGAAAAAGGAATAACTGATACAACTTCGCTGGTATCGATAAGAAAATTAAGTTTATTGAATTTATCAAATATGAATATGCGACGAGTAGGTTTAATAATACTTCCATTATCCGTCACCGTTATAATGGATCGTTTCAGTTTAAATTTTGTTCGCAATTTGAATTATGATTTTGATTGAAATTGCATGGAGGTATACATTTAAGAGCGTTATTCTTAAATTTTTTGTGATACCAACAAATAGTTGTTTGTGAATTAAATTTACGATTGTTTGTAAAATTTCTTGATCTTGAAAAATTTCGAGATTTAGATCTATTTCTATCTTTAGATCTTGAGCGGATTTGTAATTGATTAATATCATTAGAAATTTTATTTAAATTTTGATAAATAGCCGTAGTTAATTCAGTTAAATTTTTTACGCATTGTTCTAAAATATTATTATTTATACTTGAGATTACAGGAGATTTGCAAGAATGAGGTTTATTGATTAAATCAAAAAGTTTGTCAGCTAAAATAATAATTTCATCTCTGTTTTGATTATTATTGGAAGTAAAATGAATTTGTATTTCTTGTGGTAATTTACGAATCCACAATTTAAAAGGTAATTCTTGGCTAACTATGGAGTCAGAACCTATAAGTGATTTCATAAATCTGAATAATTCAGATGGTGAACGATCACCAAGTTCAGTTTTTGAAAATAATTGCTCTAATCGTTTTTCTTCGCTAAGAGAAAATCTTTCACATAGAATTTTTTTGATTGTATCATATTTATTAAAAAGAGGAGGAGGGTTAATAACATCTAAAATTTTAGATATAGTATCTCGTTGAAGAGTAATTAGAACATTTTGAAATTTTAAATTATCACCATTGATATTGTTAATTTCAAATTGTCCTTCAACAAGAAAAAACCAGGCATCGGGAGATTCTTGCCAAAATTGTGGTAATTTAATAGATTTAGTAGAAGAAATATTTGTAAAGTTATCTTGTGTTGAAGTATCTTGTGTTATATTAGAGATGTTGTTTTGTGTTGTATTAATGTTAGAATTTTGAGTTGTATTGTGAGTCATTGTGTTATTTGAATAGTTGTTGTTTTGATTTTCCGAATTTGTAAACTTACGGGTTCGTATTTGTGAACGTAGAACCATATGAAAAAAAAAAAAATTTTTTTAGGAAAAATTTGAGAATTAGAAAATATTTAAGATTTTTTTTGGAAAGGGAGTTAACAATTTAAATAAAATATTTAATTTTATATAAAAAATAAGTAAATTTAAATAATTTATATTAAAATTGTTAAAATATAAAAATAATCTTAAAATAAATTTGAAAGTTTAAAAGGTTTAAAAATTTAATTTAAATTATAATTGGAAAATGTTTAATATGATATTAAAATAAAAATTATACTTACATCAAATTAAATTAGTAAAAAAAATATTAAAATTAATAAGTAGTTGATTGATGATTGTAAAGCGAATCAATTGCGTTTTTTGACGTGATGACAATTAAATACATCGTTGTTGCTGTTTATGCAATGGTTTTGTTATGCAATGGCTTTGTAATTAGTGAAGAGGACGTTAAGGTTACGAATGATTCCAACAAATGGTATACAAAATGACGATGTTTCGTTGAATATTAAAGACAGTAAATGATGTGCGTAAGTCGACTTCAAACATTTTCGAATATTCTTTCACTTCTTCAATGCCAAGAGTATATGTTGATTTAAATATCAGATAGGAAGTGAAAATATTTTGCCAATGGGTCAGTAGTTCTTTAAAATTACTTTAAGTTTCTTAGTTTTGTTATGAATAAACACGATTTTCGTTTAGGAACACAATTTTTTGGTATCCTTTATTAAAATTAAGCGGCAGTTTAATTTAAATTCATTGATTTTTGCATTGAATAATTCTTGTAAATATTAAATCTATTTTATTTTATTTTCTAGTATATTAATTTAAAAATCACATATTTGTTTGTTAGAGCTTTTTGTCATAGCACTAATGTATTGTGATGATGGTGTTTTTACTTGACCCATCAGACGTAATATATATGTATATCCAATTAAGTTATTTCTTCAGAAGTTGGTTCAGGTAACTAAAACAAATTTTCTTTGATAGCACGTCACTTAGTTGCACTTTTATTTGCGGTATTTTATTGGTTAGTTTTGCGATACGTAAAGCGTCATATTTAGTAATTGTTTCAAATAAAGATATAGGACCGTTGGTAGGATCGCCAGTATATCAACATTCAAGTTGATATTTTAAAAAAATCTTTTATTTTCGGTTTGAAATATAAAAATTTATTTTTGTTTATTTTTGAGTTTAAATATTTTCCAACTAATTAGAATTTTCTTTTTTGAAGTTATTCAAAAATTTTAAGTTAACACGAAAACTCTATAAAAATTATTTTAAAAATTAAAGTAAAGAATACAAAGTAGTTAACACTATAACAGGGAACTCAAATATATACATAGAAATCGAGTGCCTAAATGTATGTATATGAAATATAGTTTTCCAAAATTGAAAAGGTAAGAAAAAACTCACAATATTAAGAATATATATCTATATATATCTATTAGGGCGGGTTGATTTAAACATCGCTCATTGCTCTGTGAAAATCGTATTCTAGGGATCAAAATAAGAAACTTTGCCGAAGGAACCATACCTCTAAAACGAATTCCGATGTCCCCCAATTTGGGTCGAACTTTTGGGTAGGGGCAAATTTTGAAAAATCCCACTTTGACCCATTTAGAGGGCTCCAATCGAGTCCAAATGTATGACCGACGCCCACTAACTTTGGAGGCCCGACCCACCGATGCCAGTGGAACACCCTCTGGAACCCCCCTGGGGGTTCACCATACAAACATTTCAAAAAATCGCCAGTTTTGCACTTTACATGAAAAAATCAGCGAAATGCCTATGTTTTTATACTCAGTTGAGCAGAGCTCACAAAGTATATTAACTTTGATTGGATAACGGTTGGTTGTACAGGTATAAAGGAATCGAGATAGATATAGACTTCTATATATCAAAATCATCAGTATCGAAAAAAAATTCGATTGAGCCATGTCCGTCCGTGTGTCCGTTAACACGATAACTTGAGTAAATTTTGAGCTATCTTGATGAAATTTGGTATGTAGATTCCTGGCCACTCGTCTCAGATCGATATTTAAAATGAACGATATCGGACAATAACCACGCTCACTTTTTCGATATCGAAAATTTCGAAAAATCGAAAAAGTGCGATAATTCATTACCAAATACGGATTAAGCGATGAAACTTGGTAGGTGAGTTGAACTTATGACGCAGAATAGAAAACTAGTAAAATTTTGGACAATGGGCGTGGCACCGCCCCCTTTTAAAAGAAGGTAATTTAGAAGTTTTGCAAGCTGTAATTTGGCAGTCGTTGAAGATATCATAATGAAATTTGGCAGGAACATTACCCTTATTCCTATATATCTGGTTAATAAAAATTAGCGAAATCGGAGAACGACCCCGCCCACTTTTTAAAAAAAAATTTTTTTAAATTAAAATTTTAAAAGAAAAGTTAATATCTTTACAGTATATAAGTAAATTATGTCAACATTCAACTCCAGTAATGATATGTTGCAACAAAATACAAAATTAAAAGAAAATTTCAAAATGGGCGTGGCTCCGTCCTTTTTCATTTAATTTGTCTAGGATACTTTTAATGCCATAAGTCGAACAAAAATTTACCAATCCTTGTGAAATTTGGTACAGGCTTAGATTCTAGGACGATAACTGTTTTCCGTGAAAAAGGGCGAAATCGGTTGAAGCCACGCCCAGTGTTTGTACACAGTCGACCGTCTGTCCTTCCGCTCGGCCGTTAATAGGATAACTTGAGCAAAAATGGATATATCTTTACTGAACTCAGTTCACGTACTTATCTGAACTCACTTCGTATTGGTGTAAAAAATGGCCGAAATCCGACCATAACCACGCCCACTTTTTCGATATCGAAAATTACGAAAAATGAAAAAAATGCCATAATTATATACCAAATACGAAAAAAGGGATGAAACATGGTAATTGTATTGGTCTATTGACGCAAAATATAACTTTAGAAAAAAACTTGGTAAAATGGATGTGACACCTACCATATTAAGTAGAAGAAAATGAAAAAGTTTTGCAGGGCGAAATCAAAAGCCATTGGAATCTTGGAAGGAATACTGTTCGTGGTATTAAATATATAAATAAATTAGCGGTACCCGACAGATGATGTTCTGGATCACCCTGGTCCACATTTTGGTCGATATCTGGAAAACGCCTTCACATATACAACTACCACCACTCCCTTTTAAAAAACTTATTAACACCTTTCGTTTGATACCCATATTGTACAAACGCATTCTAGAGTCAACCCTGGTCCACTTTTATAACGATATTCAGAAAAGGCGTCCACCTATAGAACTAAGGCCCACTCCCTTTTAAAATACTCATTAACACCTTTCATTTGATACCCATATCGTACAAAAAAAATCTAGAGTCACCCCTGGCCCACCTTTATGGCGATATCTCGAAAAGGCATCCACCTATAGAACTAAGGCCCACTCCCTTTTAAAATACTCATTAACACCTTTCATTTCATACCCATATCGTACAAACAAATTCTAGAGTCACCCCTGGTCCACCTTTATGGCGATATCTCGAAAAGGCGTCCACTTATAGAACTAAGGCCCACGCCCTTTTAAAATACTCAAAAACACCTTTCATTTGATACCCATATTGTAAAAACGCAGTCTAGAGTCACCCCTGGTCCACGTTTATGGCGATATCCCGAAAAGGCGTCCACCTATAGAACTAAGGCCCACTCCCTTTTACAACACTTATTAACACCTTTCTTTGATACCAATATTGTACAAACGCATTCTAGAGTCAACCCTGGTCCACTTTTATAACGATATTCCGAAAAGGCGTCCACCTATAGAACTAAGGCCCACGCCCTCTTAAAATACTCATTAATACGTTTCATTTGATACCCATATCGTACAAAATAAATTCTAGAGTCACTCCTGGTCCATCTTTATGGCGATATCTCGAAAAGGCGTCCATCTATAGAAATTAGGCCCACGCCCTTTTAAAATACTTATTAATACCTTTCATTTGATACCCATATCGTACAAAATAAATACTGGAGTCACCCCTGGTCCACCTTTATGGCGATATCTCGAAAAGGCGTCCACCTATAGAACTTAGGCCCACTCCCTTTTAAAATTATCATTAACACATTTCATTTGATACCCATATCGTACAAACAAACTCTAGAGTCAGGCCTGGTCCACCTTTATGGCGATATCCCTAAATGGCGTCCATCTATAGAACTATGGCCCATTTCCTCTTAAAATATTCTTTAATACCTTCCATTTGATACACATGTCATACAAACACATTCCAGGGTTACCCTAGGTTCTTTTTACAACATGGTGATTTCCCCTTACTTTGTCTCCACAGCTCTCAACTGAGTATGTAATGTTCGGTTACACCCGAACTTAGCCTTCCTTACGTGTTAAAATACTCAATAACACCTTTCATTTGATACCCATATCGTACAAAAAAAATCTAGAGTCACCCCTGGCCCACCTTTATGGCGATATCTCTAAAAGGCATCCACCTACAGAACTAAGGCCCACTCCCTTTTAAAATACTCATTAACACCTTTCATTTCATACCCATATCGTACAAACAAATTCTAGAGTCACCCCTGATCCACCTTTATGGCGATATCTCGAAAAGGCGTCCACCTATAGAACTAAGGCCCACTCCCTTTTAAAATACTCATTAACGCCTTTCATTTGATACCCATATAGTACAAACAAATTCTATAGTCACCCCTGGTCCACCTTTATGGCGATATCTCGAAAAGGCGTCCACATATACAACTAAGGCCCACGCCCTCTTAAAATACTCATTAATGCCTTTCATTTGATACCCATATCGTACAAAATAAATTCTAGATTCACTCCTGGTCCATCTTTATGGCGATATCTCGAAAAGGCGTCCATCTATAGAACTTAGGCCCACGCCCTTTTAAAATACTTATTAATACCTTTCATTTGATACCCATATCGTACAAACTAAATTCTAGAGTCACGCCTGGTCCACCTTTATGGCGATATCTCGAAAAGTCGTCCACCTATAGAACTTAGGCCCACCCCCTTTTAAAATTATCATTAACACATTTGATTTGATACCCATATCGTACAAACAAATTCTAGAGTCAGGCCTGGTCCACCTTTATGGCGATATTCCTAAATGGCGTCCATCTATAGAACTATGGCCCACTTCCTCTTAAAAT
The DNA here is from genome assembly GCF_040869045.1 of Eurosta solidaginis. Lineage (NCBI taxonomy): Eukaryota > Metazoa > Arthropoda > Insecta > Diptera > Tephritidae > Eurosta > Eurosta solidaginis. The sequence continues at coordinate 109,799,440 of NC_090319.1, forward strand.
ACTCTTTAATACCTTCCATTTGATACACATGTCATACAAACACATTCCAGGGTTACCCTAGGTTCTTTTTACAACACGGTGATTTCCCCATACTTTGTCTCCACATGTCTCAACTGAGTATGTAATGTTTGGTTACACCCGAACTTAGCCTTCCTTACTTGTTAAAATACTCATTAACAACTTTCATTTGATAACCATATTGTACAAAAAAAATCTAGAGTCACCCCTGGCCCACCTTTATGGCGATATCTCTAAAAGGCATCCACTTACAGAACTAAGGCCCACTCCCTTTTAAAATACTCATTAACACCTTTCATTTCATACCCATATCGTACAAACAAATTCTAGAGTCACCCCTGGTCGACCTTTATGGCGATATCTCGAAAAGGCGTTCACCTATAGAACTAAGGCCCACGCCCTTTTAAAATACTTATTAACACCTTTCATTTGATACCCATATTGTACAAACGCATTCTAGAGTCACCCCTGGTCCACGTTTATGGCGATATCCCGAAAAGGCGTCCACCCATAGAACTAAGGCCCACTCCCTTTTAAAACACTCATTAACACCTTTAATTTGATACCCATATTGTACAAACGCATTCTACAGTCAACCCTGGTCCACTTTTATAACGATATTCCGAAAAAGCATCCACCTGTAGAACTAAGGCCCACTCCCTTTTACAATACTCATTAACGCCTTTCATTTGATACCCATATAGTACAAACAAATTCTATAGTCAACCCTGGTCCACCTTTATGGCGATATCTCGAAAAGGCGTCCACATATACAACTATGGCCCACTCCCTCTTAAAATACTCATTAATACCTTTCATTTGATACCCATATCGTACAAAATAAATTCTAGTCACTCCTGGTCCATCTTTATGGCGATATCTCGAAAAGGCGTCCATCTATAGAACTTAGGCCCACGCCCTTTTAAAATACTTATTAATACCTTTCATTTGATACCCATATCGTACAAAATAAATTCTAGAGTCACCTCTGGTCCACCTTTATGGCGGTATCTCGAAAAGGCGTCCACCTATAGAACTTAGGCCCACTCCCTTTTAAAATTATCATTAACACATTTCATTTGATACCCATATCGTACAAACAAAATCTAGAGTCAGGCCTGGTCCACCTTTATGGCGATATCCCTAAATGGCGTCCATCTATAGAACTATGGCCCACTTCCTCTTAAAATACTCTTTAATACCTTCCATTTGATACACATGTCATACAAACACATTCCAGGGTTACCCTAGGTTCTTTTTACAACCTGGTGATTTTCCCTTACTTTGTCTCCACAGCTCTCAACTGAGTATGTAATGTTCGGTTACACCCGAACTTAGCCTTTCTTACTTGTTTCTTTTTGGAGTTTATTTTTCTCTTTAGAAATTTATTTAGTCAGAACATATGTAAATGAAAAAATGAATTTAACTTAGTAATAGAAAAGAAATTAAAAAAAAAAATTATTAGAAATTAGCGTTTTTACAACCCTTTTAAAACCAAGGCATCACTGTGATGCATTTGCATGTCGTAAACATAGTTGTGTGCGTTTTTTATTCAACCGTTTTAAAAAATTAAGGTATCACTGTGACACAATTGCAGAATGTAAAATTGCTTGTGTTGTTTTTTTTAAGCCACCACAAGACACAGCAGGTAGAATTGAAATTACTATTTCATTCTTATTACCTCGTCTCGTAGACTCTATATAAAGCAACAGTTTTTGTGAATGCATTAAGTCGTTGTGAAGAACTCAAAGTGTGAAGTGCTAATTTCAGATAAAAAATATTTCAAAAAAAATAATAAGTGAAGTGACCATTTCAAATCAAAAAGTTTACAATGAATCCACCATCCTCTACATCGCAAGATGAAGCAACTACATCAACAACTATCGAAAACCCAATGAGTCATATACCCAAGCATGATGTTATTGTTTTTGATGTGTCTACTGTTTAACTGATCTTAATTTACCAACCCATCTGGATATCTTGAGATATTATTTTTACTTAAGAGAACGTGCAAAAACAGAACAAAAAAAGTTTTCCCATAAATCGTTCACTATTCAAGTACAAGATAAGTTGATTGGAATTTGGGAAAAACTTGGTATGGAAATAATGCTGGAAAAAGGTGTGTTTAATGAATTGAATAAATTGCTTGACAAGTATCAAGAGCAAATCAAGAGAAGAAACAATACCTAACAATTTACATAGTATGTAAAATCTCTGGAAACAATTTTTTACATTGGAACATGTAAATGCGATTTGAAGGCAGCTCCATGTGCATGCGGCTGGGTTCCCGAACGCCTCAAAGAGTTCATGCATGATCAACATAATCAAAGAAGACTAACAATGGATGCATTTATGATGGAAACTGAAGAGCAAGGAGCAACGTCTATGTCATCAATGCCAACATACCAAGATCCCGATGATTCAACATACGCACCGCCACCGGTTCAAGAAGATATGGATAGAAGCACAAGTTCACAATACACAGAGAGATGCGATTGTTTTAACTTTGCCTTGGTAAGTGACAGATTTGGTGTGCCTGACAGAGTAGCATCATAATTGGGAACCACTCTTTTGCAAGATTTTAAAATTAAAGATAAGCATGGGAAACCCCTCATCATGGATAAATCGAAAGTTCGGAGAGAAAAAGAGAAATGCAGACTAGAAGTGCTTCGCAAACGGTTAGATGATACCAATTTGTTAGCGTTTTCATTCGATGGCAGAAAAGATGATATTTTAACGATAGATAAAATTGATGAGAAGTATCATACTAGGATGGTAAAAGAACCTCATCTTGTTATTTTGAGAGAACCCAATTCTGAATTGATTGGTTACGTGAGATTGGAACATGAAACCGCTGAATACAAAACAACCAAATTAAATGGTTTCTTCAACGATAAAAATATATCACTGGATGCATTAATTGGAATATGCACTGACGGTGATTCAACAAACACTGGCCCACACGGTGGAATTATACGACGATTCGAATTGCTGTTAAAAAGACCACTGCATTGGTTTGTTTGCCTTCTACACTTCAACGAACTTCCGCTTCGGCATTGGGTGAAGCTTTGGATAAATCAAACAGCACTGGAGCAAGATCGGCAACCGGAAAACTGAGCCGTCAAATCGAAACTTGGTAAACTCTTCCGGCAAGTTATTGCTATCACTCATTTATTATAATTGTCAACCATTTTTAATTATTTTATTATTATATATTTTCAGGTGGTGGACGGCTTCCAGAAAACTGAGTTGCAAAATATGCCCCCTGCTCCAGAAAAAATTGAATTTTCCACCGATTCGAAGTACTTATACGACATGGCCCATGCAATTTCTAGCGGCGTGGTTCCGGTGGATCTGGCTAACATCAAACCAGGGAAAATTGTACATTCTCGGTGGCTCACCAAGGCCGCTAGATTATTGCTATTATATGTGACAACGGAAAATCCAGATGCAAATTTAAGAATTCTGGTTGAATTTATAATTAAATGTTATGTGCCAATGTACTTCAATATCAAGTATTACAGCTCTGTCGTGTACGGCAGTGCATTATTTTTCAAGTTCATTGGTTGCTCACGATTTCTAGAACCTCGTTTACGCAAAATTGTCAATCAAGTAATTAAAGATAATTGCGATATTATGCGCATTCGGAAAATATCTTGTTATCAATGTTGTTTGATGATAGCAAAGAAAAGCGCGACTGTGCCATCAAGAAAATTCTACGCTATCGAACGATATTGACGAGCCAATGGAACTTAGAGTTTAGAAAAAACCAGATATAAACTTTAGTTGCAGAAGTTATACGGAAATGATCAATTTGAATGATATAAATATCGTATTTGAACCACCATTCATGCGAAGCATTCCGTACGATACATTGAAAGCTTATTTAAATCAAGATGATCCACCGTTTAATGATCCAAAAATTCCATCACACATACAAGGAACGGAACGACATCTTCAATTGCTAGCTAGCGTTTCCAAACGGGTTATACCGGAAAATGTAGAGGCTGTTATGGCGACGAAATTAGAGAGCCGTGCGAAATTGCTCAGACTTGAAAGCAAAAAAGATTTCAAACAATAATTTTTTTTAGTTTCTTTTCTATAACTCACTTAAATTAATTTTTTCATTTACATATGTTCTGACTAAATAAATTTCTTAAGAGAAAAAATAGATATTATTATAAATAAATAATAAATATTATTATAAATAAATAAATAAAAATAAAGAAAAAACATTGCCATTTAGCTGATTTTTTTATGTAAAGTGCAAAACCGGCGATTTTTTGAAATGTTTGTATGGTGAACCCCCAGGGGGTTCCAGGGGGTGTGCCACTAGCATCGGTGGGTCGGGCCTCCAAAGTTAGTGGGGGTCGGTCATACATTTGGACTCGATTGGAGCACTCTAAATGGGTCAAAGTGGGATTTTTCAAAATTTGCCCCTACCCAAAAGTTCGACCCAAATTGGGGGACATCAGAATTCGTTTTAGAGGTATGTTTCCTTCAGCAAATTTTCTTATCTTGATCCCTAGAATATGATTTTTACAGCGCAATGGGCGATTTTTTTGCCTCCCCACAAATCGACCCGGCCAAATATCTATATATGTACATAGGACAATTTATAACTAAAATTCCATAACTCACGTTTTTTATATCCATAAAGACGGCGTTGTGTGAACATTCGTTGTTAGTTTAGACTTCATTACTGTACTATTAATGATATTATTTTAAGAAAAATATTATTTTATTATTTTAATTAATATTATTATTATAAATATTGTATTTATCTGTTTGTGTGAACGTTTTTAGAGAGTATGTTGTAATTTTTTGAGTACACTGTATTTATTTTATTTGAAATTTTTAGTTTTTCAAACTTTTGACTTAATTGCACTTATTATTTTAGCCATTCCTTTTATACGTTATTTCTGATACCTAAACACATACATACGTATTTATCCATATATAAATTTATAAAATTAAGTCTTTTTGTAGCAATGTAAAAAGATATTTTTTTTGATAACGTTTTATGTTGATTTTCGAAAATTTATGCTCGTAAATTCACTATAAATGTTGTGCATATTTGAAACGTTTTGTGTTTTATTTTTCACGCCTCGTCTTTTTTAACGTTCTACTGCAAGACCGTTTTAATGTATGTGCAAACTAAAAACCGTTATATATATATATTAGAAGACCCGGCAGACGATGTCCTGCCCTAAATTTGGCCTATCTGCATACATTTTAATAAGCTTTTTCCGTCTGAATCTGCCCTCCCCCTCTTCACTTTTTCCTTATCCTTTTATTCACTCCTCCCTCCGTCTTTTTCGCTTCATCTATCTCCATCTTCGTCCCATTCTATCGCTTTCTCAATCTCCTTCTCTCTTTTCACTTCTCTCAATTTCTTCTCATTCTTCTGCATCACTTATTGCCTGTCCCAGAGGGTGGTATGTATTTTATTCCAGTCCCAGCCCCAGTTCCACTCCGAGTCTCAGTCCCAGTCCTAGTCCTAATACCAGTCCCAGTCCGTCTTTGAATAATATATTACTCTGTACTAAAGCACTCATCAACAGCTTTCATTTGATATCCATATTGTATAAACACTTTCTAGGCATTCAGTGGGCCACGTTTTGGCCTATATCTCGTGACCCTAGTCACCCAGGGGTATGAAAATTACCCTCTACACAACCAAAGACTCTCGTGAATTAAAAAAAAAATGTCATAGTACCTCTAAATCGCGAGTCCCCTCAGAAACCCCCCCCCCCCTCTCTCTCGGCGGGCCTGGTGATGTGCTATACTTGATATCATTCGCTATTAATATTTTTTATTGATAATCAGGTTGTTTAATTAAACACCAAGCAATTACACGGATGGCGGCCACCGTGGTTTGATGGTAGCGTGCTCCGCCTATCACACCGTATGCCATGGGTTCGCACCCCGGGCAAAGCAACATCAAAAATTTAGAAATAAGGTTTTTCAATTAGAAGAAAATTTTTCTAAGCGGGGTCGCCCCTCGGCAGTGTGTGGCAAGCGCTCCGGGTGTATTTCTGCCATGAAAAGCTCTCAGTGAAAACTCATCTGCCTTGCAGATGCCGTTCGGAGTCGGCATAAAACATGTAGGTCCCGTCCGGCCAATTTGTAGGTAAAATCAAGAAGAGCACGACGCAAATTGGAAGAGAAGCTCGGCCTTAGATCTCTTCGGAGGTTATCGCGCCTTACATTTATTTTTTTTTTACCCCTTAGTGTTGCTAATATTCGCAACACTGGCCTCCACCTAAGTCTGATCGTCCTATCAAACAAATCTCTCAATCTAAACGCTGCTAGCCTCTCCAAATGAACCACTTTCATTTTGGTTCGTGGTTTGCCAATGGTTTGTATGCGGTACACTGCATCGTTGATCCGTTTTACAACTTTGTATGGGCCTTCCCAATTACACTGAAATTTCGGGGATAAACCTTTTTTTCGTTGTGGGTTGTATAAGAGCACAAAATCTCCTTCCTGAAACCCTTCCGAATTGAATGCTTTATCGTAGCTCGCTTTCATCTTGTCACTCATAACCTTTGCTCGTTGCCTTACCAGATCGTGTATCCCTTTCAGCTCTTCTTCCAAGCCACCAATGAATTTCTTGACATTTCTCTTCGCATTGGCATTTATCACATACTTCAAATCAGCTGGCAGTCGAAGTTCATTGCCAAAAATTACCTTTGCGGGAGTTTGACCCGTTGTCTCATGTACTGCCGATCGGTAGGCCATCATGAATAATGATATGTGTGCATCCCAGTCCTTATGGTACTTGTCTACTACTTTCCTTAAATGCTCCTCCAATGTTCTATTGAAACATTCCACCATACCATCGGACATAGGATGCGATGAAGTTGTCCGTGTTTTTCGAATGCCCAACTTCTTGCACATTTCTTGGAACACAGCTGATTCGAAATTCCTGCCTTGGTCAGAATGTAACTCCATTGGTACACCATACCTTGCAACCCAATTGTTTATAAACACTTCTGCTGTTTCCGCTTCTTGATTTGGGATTGGGTATACTTCTGGCCATTTGCTGAAATAATCCATAACCACCAGTATATATTTGTTTCCGCAATTGCTAGTAGGAAATGGAACTGCGACATCCATAGCGATCCTTTCAAATGGCGCACCTGACTTATATTGCTTCATCTGGCCATGACTTCGGGTTTTGGGCCCTTTCGCTCTGCTGCAAACCTCGCAGTTTGCAATCCACTCAGTGACCGACTGACGGCAACCAACCCAACATAATCTATGTCTAATCTTCTCAAGCGTCCTCGTGATTCCAAGATGACCTCCGCTTGGACCATTATGCAGCTCGCTGAGCATGTCAGGAATCCTCTTTCTGGGAACAACTATCAGTTTCTTCTTGCATTGACCATCCTCACTCTCTCATATGCGCTGCACGCAACCGGATATCATTCTAAACTGTTCCACTGTGCCCAATATGATTTCGCATTGGGACTCTCTGCTGACAATTCCTCTCTATTTGGTCTTTCGTTTCGTTCGAGCCTTTGCATAACATGTGACAGATCTGTATCTTCTAGCTGACACTTCCTTAGTTGTTCCTTGTCCCGTTCATCCGCACACGTCATAATCATTAGCCGGACATCTATAATGTCTTCTTTAGCCTCGGCCTTTGAACAGTGCTTGCATTCCAAACTACATGATCTTCGTGACATTGCATCGGCATTCCCATGGAGACTACCTTTCCGATGCTCTATGGAAGAGTCAAAGCTTTGCAGCTGCTCGATCCACCGTGCCAATTGTCCTTCTGGATTACGGAACTGCAGAAGCCATTTCAACGCTGCGTGATCTGTCCTGACGCGGAATCTCTGGCCGTAGAAGTATTTGTGAAAATGTTTAATGCACTCTACCAATGCCAACAGATCTCTCCGTATAACGCAATAGTTCCTCTCTGGTTTTTCAATCGAACGGCTGTAGTATGCAACTACCTTCTCCTGTCGATCGACCAGTTGTGATAAAACGGCTCCTATAGCACATTGGGGCAGTGCACAAACGCTCTTTCAATGTTTGGAAAGCCACTTCTTGCTCCTTCTTCCATTCAAAAGCTTTACTTTTTCTTGTAGGCTCATGGAGGTTATGGGATACGCTGGAAAAATTTGGTACAAATTGCAGGTAATATGTGCACAGCCCAAGGAAACTTCTTAATTCATGCAAGTTCTGTGGTCTTGGCCAATCCTTTACTGCCTCTATATTTTAATTTGTTGTACGGATACCTTCTGTCGTTACCTTGTGACCGAAAAAATTTACTTCCTTTTTAAACAGCGCACACTTTTTGGGACTTAGTTTCAGACCAGCTCCAGCTATTCTCTGGAAAACTTCCTCCAAGTTTTTAAGATGTTCATCGAAGTTCTTGCCCAATACGATGATGTCGTCCTGGTATACCAAGCCTGTTTTCCAATGCAATACCTGATCCACGAGTCTCTAAAAAGTAGCTGGTGCACTACAAAGTCCAAAAGGCAGTACTGTAAATTGCCAAAGACCATCTGCGACGCTGAAGGCTGTTTTTTCTTTGTCTTCCTCTTTCACCTCCACTTGCCAGTAGCCACTTTTCAATTCCAGTGTGGAAAACCATTTCGTACCAGAGAGCGAGTCCAAAGTGTCGCCAATTCTTGGCAACTTGCGGTAGTTCACGCAAAACCTCATTTTCTCATCCTTCTTCTTCACAAGTACCACAGGTGAGCTCCATGGACTAGCTGATGGTTCGATGACGCCGCTGTCGCTCATTTCTTGTACGATTTGACTCACAACTTCCCGTTTTACCAGTGGAACACTAGCCTCGCGTCTTCAGTGTCAATTTGATGTTTCACAACATTGGTGCGGCCTGGTTTGGAACCATCCTGGCCAAATATGTTTGCGTACTTTAGGATAATCTTCCTCTAGCCGTGATGCCATTGGAATGATCAGTACTACTTCAGCCTCTTGGCATCTTCCCAAAATAGCTCCTTTGGTCAGTTTGAGTGGTGACTTGAACTCATTGAGTACCCTTACCGGAATAGGTCTATCTTGTTTTGTCATAGCCAGGGTTTTGCTACAAGTATGTTCGGTGCTGATTTGTTTTCTGCTTCGACAACCCACAATTTATTTGTCCCACAATCTCCATAAACCTTTGCCCTTTGCTTGCTTCTGATTTTGGTGGTATTTGCCGAAATTAAGCGGTACATCCATGTTCTTATATCGCATCGTCTTGCTTTGCATGTCGATCTTGATGTCCTGGTCGATTAAAAAGTCCACTCCAATTATGATTTCATCAACAATATCTGCCACTATAAAATTGTGTACTACCGTGACGTTCCCAATTGAGGCTTCACGTGCTACTTCTCCTAGAACCGTGCTGTCTTCTCCAGTGGATGTACGCAATCTTGCTCCATGCAATGGTCTTATCTTCTAAATCCAATCGAATTATGGAATGAGATGCACCCGTATCTACAGTCAGTAAACGTTCCTTTCCATCCACATGTCCTCCGACAATAAGATTGTTTGACCTTCTTCCAATATGTTAGATATAGATTATGGGGCATTCAATTGAGGAAGCCAGCTGTCTTCCCTTGCGGCTGACTTGCTTTAGTTTAACGATTGATTGGTCTTGGAGATCTGCTCATCTCCTTCAGCTCTGCGTTTACGACCACCCACATTGTTGGAACTGTTAGGGTTGGTGTTGCAATAACGCGCAATGTGCCCTGGCTTTCTACACTTAAAGCATTTGACTGCATCATTATTCTTCTGCTGCGTACCATTTAATGCTTCCAAAATTGTGTATACCCAGTCTGCCTTTTCCACTTCCACGCGTTGAGCTTTGTATGCGGACTTACTCAAAAGCGACGCTGTTTCTTGAGTCAGTGCAAGGGATACCGTTTCTGCGAATGTGGGTTTTGGGTTTGCATATGTCGCTCGCTTCGATCCTACGTCCCGTATGCCATTTATAAAACTCTGGTTTTTTACCCTCTCGGTGTACTCTACGGGTGCATCCGCATTTGCCAAATGAGCCAACCTTTCAACATCCGAAGCAAACTCTTGCAAAGTCTCATTAGTTTTTGTTAACGGTTTTGCTATTCTATTTGATATATCTGTTTCCTGTGTTCGCTTCCGTACCTTCGTTCTACAGCAGCCATCAATGCGTCATAACAGTTCCGTTCGTACTCTGGGACCGTCTGGAGGATTTCGGCTGCTGGCCCCTTCAATGCTACAAATGGAGCTGCAACTTTATCTCCAGCATTCCAGTTGTTCACTGTTGCGGTCTTCTCAAACTGTAGCTTAAAGACCTGGAAAGGAACAGAACCATCAAAGGATGGTGTCTTTACCTTTGGATTACTCGCTGAAACTTTTGGGCGATTTATTTGCTACTCCTGTATACGACCTCTCAAAGCTTCTATCTCGGCGTCCATTTTGTCCTCGGGTTGTACAATTTTTGTTTTCTGTGCTTCTAACTGCGAAGACATTTGTGCCACCTGAAATGATAAGCGCTACTCTTGTACTTCCATCTTGGATGTAATCTATGTCGACATTTCTGAAATACGCGTTTCTTGTGCTTTCAACTGCTCAGCCAACTGAGATGTCATATATGTCTTCTATTCTTCCAGTTGGGATATCATATATGTCTTCTGTTCCTCTAGTTGCGATGACATGTTGGTGGATATTTGTGATAACATTTCGGACATTTGTGCCGATATTGCAGCCAATATCATGTTCAGGTCTGTATTCGCCATTGTCTGCGGTGTTTCATTTTTCTCCTCCAATTTTGTTGTCTCATCGCCATCAAAATGAAAGACATACTCTTCCAGGTCAATTCCTTCTAATTCCATTGCCTCTCGTAGTCGTGCCTGAAGTTCGTGTTTAATGCCGGTTATATTCAATCCGCGGCTCTTCAACTCCTTCTTCAGTTGCTTGATCTTCAATTCACTTAACTTTGTCATGTCCTTGTTTTCCTCTGGAATTTATTCAACAATTCCTCTTCTGACACCACTTGTAGCAATTTTACCTCAAATCCTCTTATTTGTAGCCTTCTGCTACATTCGAATCGCTAAACTGTTGAATAAATGACTACAATGTTTAATAATGCAAAATGGCCTTTATTCAAGTACTTTCAAAATAACACTTCTATTGCTCGACAGATAGCGTGCTTATTCGAAACTGACTCTTGCGCCTCTACTGTTGCTGCTTTTATACTGTGTGATTTCCTCGTTGCATCCTCTAGGCGCTTCCAGAATTTACTTAGTTACTGATATATAATTATAACTGCAGATGCACGTGTGTAGCTCTCATATGCGCGTGTATTTGTGAGCGACACTTCCACAAATACAATAGCATACTTTTGGGAGCATCTCGGATAAGATATATGCATGTGTTTGTGCGTTGCTTCTCCGCTGAGTGTACGTACATATGTGTAGACATAATGATTGATTCGTTTATGTAGATACATAATTATTGATTTATGGATGTGCACACAAGTCACCCTTAGCATCGGCTTAGAGATGACAGTACCCCTTATTGTTGCTAATATTCGTAACCATATATATAGATTTTTATTTTTCACACTTCACTATAATATTAAAACGAAATGCAGATATTCGCTGCTTTTGAAATTCGGCTTAAAAATTGCACATGGAACAATTAAGACTCTCCTGATTTAAAAAAATTTCTTAGTACCTCAAATCGCCGGCCTTTCAGAAACTCCGGGCCCCCGCTCGGCGGCCCTGGTGATGTGCTATATATATATATGTACGTAAAGTTAAATAAGCACGTGCACAAACATATCCATACCAACTGAAAAGAGGTGCACCACTGCATATACGTAACACTTTATTATTACGTATAAACAAATAAAAACATTTTCAATAAAATAATACTGCGACTATAAACTGAGATATAACCTATCCTATCTCTCAAGTTATATCAAACTACACACGGGGTCCAAAACAAATTCAAAATCGGTTCGGTAGTTTAGGAGTCCATCGCGCCCAAAAAGTTTGTGACGCGTTTTTTTTTTATATATTAAGATATAATTTTGACAAATTTTAATATTGGCTCTGAGTTAAAAATTACTTGCAAGTGGGCCTTGAATACAAGATTGCATATGACACCACGACACTTTGCGTCGCCTTCGCTAACATTGATTCACCACTACATTGCACCAAATAATTCACGAAGGCACTTCGACTACTGTCCCTGGTGACTCTATCGTCGCGTTGCGTTATGCTGTGCTTTATTTTTTTTCACTATTGAATTTTTTTATGATTTCTTGTACTCTGTTGTAGGAGGCAAATACACTGGCTTCTGTATATAAATAAATAATAAACAAGTAAAAGTGTCTAAGTTCGGGTGAAACCGAACATTATATACTCATCGTGAGCTTCAATTGTACATTTCATTACTTTTCTACATAACACGTAGCACCCGTTTAAAAAAAATGTCTCCCCATTTTAGAAAGTAAATTGATACAAAGCTCTTTTTCGCTAAGATATGGCTTATTTTATTCGTCCCCTTTAAAAATCTTGTATATAAAAGTGGGCGTGGTCCTTAACCGATTTCGTTAATTTTTCTTCAAAGCATTCCTTATAGTAAAAACAACCACTCTGCCGAATTTTGTTATGATAGGTTTAACGATTTTTGATTTATGTAATATATAAAATTCTTCTGTCACGTTGTTAGAGGCTTAACTCGTCCGAAACGGCTGAACCAATTCTCATGAAATTTTATGGGTATATTTGGTAGGTCTGAGAATCGGCCAACGTCTACCTTTTTTTCGCTACTTGCGTAGGGTCTTGGGATCAAAACGTGGACCCGGGTACCCCTAGAAGGTGTTTATACAATATGGATATCATATGAAAGCTGTTGATGAGTACTATATTACAGGATAATCTTCATACCCCTGGGTGGCTAGGGTCTCGAGATATAGCCCAAAATGTGGACCCGGGTACCCCTAGAATGTGTTTATACATTATGGGTATCAAATTGAAGCTTTTGATTGTGCTATAATACAGAGTAAGTTTTACACCGCTGAGTGACTAGGGTCTCGAGATATTGGCCAAAACATGGACCCGGATACCCCTAGAATGTGTGTGTATTATAGATATCAAATGAAAGCTGTTACTGAGAGCTTTAAAGTTCATTGTGATATTCGATTTAGTCACATCAACCTGGCAAAACTGATAAATATGCATGCGAAGCCGAAATAAAGACAAGAATTAATATTACCCACATACCTACTTACATACTTCCTATTCGATTTGCCTGAAATTTCGTATATAAATTTGCCTACATTTGTACTTACGATGCTTTATTCCAGGAAGTATACCAGAGACGGACTGGGACTGGGATTAGGACTAGGACTGGGACTGAGACTCGGACTGGGACTGGGACTGAGACTCGGAATGGGACTGGAACAAAATATATACCACCCTCTGGGACTGGCAATAAGAGATGAAGAAGAAGGAGAAAAACTTGAGAGAAGAGAAAAGAGAGAAAGAGACTGAGAAAGAGATAAAATGAGACGAAGATGGAAACGAAGCGAAAAAGATGGAGGGAGGAGTGAATAAAAACATTAGGAAAAAGTGCAGAGTGAGACGAAAAAAGCTTATTAAAATGTATGCAGATAGGCCAAATTTAATGCAGAACAACGTCTGCCGGGTCTGCTAGTCTAATATATAAAATTATTGTGTTACGGTGTTAGAGGCTTAACTACTCCGAAACGGCTGAACCGATTCTCATGAAATTTTGTGAGCATATTGGGTAGGTCCGGGAATCGGCCAACTTCTACCTTTTTTCGCTACTTGCCTAGGGTCTTGAGATCAAAACGTGGACCCGGGTACCCCTAGAATGTGTTTTTACAATATGGATAACAAATGAAAGCTGTTGATGAGTGATATAGTACAGGATAATCTTCATACCCCTAGGTGACTAGGGTCTTGAGATATAGGCCAAACCGTGGATCAGAGTAACACTAGGATGTGCTTTTACATTATGGGTACCAAACTGAAGCTGTTGATGTGTGCTATAATACAGAGTAAGTTTTACAGCGCTGAGTGACTAGGGTCTCGAGATATAGGCCAAAACATGGACCCGGATACCCCAAGAATGTGTGTGTATTATGGATATCAAATGAAAGCTGTTGCTGAGAGCTCTAAAGTTCATTGTGATATTCGATTTAGTAGCATCAATCTGCAAAAACTGATAACTATGCATGCGAAGCCGAAATAAAGACAAGAAATAATAACACCCACATACCTATTAACATACGTCCTATACCAGAGACGGACTGGGACTGAGATTAGGACTTGGACTGAGACTGAGACTCGGAATGGGACTGGAACAAAATACATACCACCCTCTTGGACTGGCAATAAGAGGTGAAGAAAAATTAGAAATAATTGAGAGAAGAGAAAAGAGAGAAGGAGGCTGAGAAAGAGATAGAATGAGACGAAGATGGATATGGATGACGCGAAAAAGACGAAGGGAGGAGTGAATAAAAAGATTAGGAAAAAATGTCGAGGGGTAGGGCAGAGTTAGACGGAAAAAGCTTATTAAAATGTAGGCAGATAGACCAAATTTAGGGCAAAACAACATCTGCCGGGTCTGCTAGTGATTAATAATATTTTTAAAATTGATTTTATCACAATTGGGCGGTGCCACGCCCATTTAAAATTTTTTTTTTAAATTTTTGTCAAGAGTCTCAATATCAGTCCACACGTAAAGTTTCAACATTCTCAAATATGACTTCCTTGTCATTGTCTTGTTGTTGTAGTTTTTGTATTAACAGTGCTTCGCCCCATTGAATGGGCATGACCACTCACAAATTTTCATCAAAGTCCTCTAACGGGAGTCCAGGGAAACTGTCTGTTTCAACAGGGGCGGACCATAGGGAGATAGGTGTTAGAGGTGTAGATTCCACTTACAATTAAAAAGAAGGTTGGTGTCATGTGGGGACACATCGCATGCAGGACATGTATTACGTATGTCGTGGTTGATTCTGGGCAGGTAAGAGTTTAATCTGTTACAGTATCCATCCAGATGTTCCCTTTATCCTCGTGGAGGCGGTGCTAGATCAAGCAGTTGTTTGATAGGATTTCCTAATTTTGAGACAATTTAGCAAAAACTGCTTGTTCAACATTTCATTGTGCTCTTTAATATTGAACTCTTTGGCCTTACTATGTAGGTTGCGTTGGGAGGTCATAAGGAGAAATCCGATGGCAGTTCTGATTGCAGCATTTTGACAGGCCTTTAGTCTTTTCCAGTGGTTATTTTTGAGACCAGGCGACCAAGCTGGTGACGCCTAACTAATGAGCGGCCGGCCAATTACTTTGCACGTTGTTAGCGGCGTTTCTTTATCTTTTCCCCATATGCTGCCGGCAAGCGACTTGAGGATTTTGTTGCGACTTTGTACTTTAGATACAATTTCGGTGGCATGAGCCTTGAAGGTTACAGTATTATCGAACGTTGCTCCTAAGATCTTTGGGTGACTGACAGTCGATAGTGTGACACCATCGACGCATACGTCCAATATTTGCGACATCTATTCCTTCCACGTCGTAAACAGAGTGGCCGTGGATTTTGTAGGTGATGATGCCAGGTTCCGCGAGGTGAAGAAACTGGAAAGAGCGGGGAGATAGCTGTTCTGTAGCCATAATAGTGCAGTCGTCAACATAGAAAATGATTATAACTCCTTCTGGTGGGGAAGGGAGTTTTGATATGTAGAAATTAAACAGAAGCGGGGTTAGGACCCCAACCTATGGTACCGTGGTACCCCCTGTTTAATTATCCTCGGTTTTGACATTTCGTTCCTAAATTGAACCGAGGCCTGCCGATCATTAAGATAATTAGCGGTCCAACTTTTTAAACAAGGGGAACATGTGAGCCTTCTATGTCTTGGAGTAGCTTGCCATGGTTGACTGTGTCAAAAGCTTTATACAGGTCAAGTTCCACGAGCACCGTCCTATGATTGGGTTTTTTCTGATTTATATAGAGCCTTAGAATATTCTCGCGGCAGGCGCGCTTGACGTTAGAGGTAACATTTTAAGGGGCTATCACTAGTAGGTGCCAGTACCAGAGCGCATCCGATTTATAACCAGCAAAGGACTGCACACATCCGCAATACTTTCTTGCGCCTTCGAGGGTATTTTTGCGGTTAAAAAAATAACAGAAACATTGAAAATAGATGAAATTTTATAAAGAATACTTTCAATAATTGCCAAATAAAATGGGTCCTTTAGAGAAGTGACAGAGAACTACTACACAATAGCTTTCAGATTTATCACCAAACCATGGTGGAGCAATTTACCTTAAGCTTTTATTGAAGCCAAATGACAATCTACTAAGTACTGAATAAAAACAAATTAACAGCTATACGAGTGAATGTAAGACCTACCGACAAATTAAGCATGGGCGCCGTAACACTACCAATATCCGCGATGTTGGCGCAAAACTTCAGATTCGTCTTTTAATTAATCAGAAGTCATGACTTCCATTTTATTTTGTTACTTGTATGTTGATATTAATAAATATGTATTTTGAACAATTTAAGTTCCCAAAGTGACATTTTAACAGTACCCTTTTTAGCATGCCTTGGCGCTAGCTCAACGCAATTTTGTTGAGCAAGGTGTTACTTGCACAAGGAGCCGGGGCGTATGCGTAACGTATTTAAGAGGACCAACAAGATATTAAGACCCTAAACTGTTTTCAAATGAAATGAGTGTAAATGGGAATGTACAAAAGTTATGTTGAAGAGGTGGGATATAAAAGATTTCTTATGGCCTGACTACCTCACCATTCAAGTCTGGTACTTATCTCTGTACCGAAACCCACTAGGTCCTAACTAGCGAGCGCTTTGCGTCGGATTAGCACTTGTTCGGAGGTAGTCATTAAACCTGCATGACGAAACTGCCGTTCTGTGTGACTGCCTCCCATTTTTCTGCAGGGTATGGTTTAAAATAACACCTACCCATTCGCACATAATATTTGTAATAATAATTTTGCAGGGCCCAACTTTATTGCTGTTTTCATAGCAGATAATTCTGCGGCCTGTACACTCAGACAAAAAATCGTTCTAAAACGAACGGAACATGTTCAAAATTAGGAACATTCGTTGACAAAAGTCTGTTAAGTACGTTTTCTCTTAACTCGTGACCGATGGAATTGTTTTAAGAACAGTTTTTTCAAGCACACCGCTCGTATTTTATGACCACTTTGGTATTGATGGTGAACCTTCTGTGCTCATTTCAAACGCTACATGGGTTTGATTTAAGATTTATCGTGATCACGCTTCGAGAACGATTTGTGGTCGATTTAACAGTTTTCGGTTTCAATTGAAGAACGGTTTGTGCTTGATCATTGGTGGGAGTAAAAAACTACCATTTATTTATTTTTTATTAATAAATAATTTTTTTGTCATTTATAAAAAATATTAATAAAAAAATACTAATAACAAAAAAAACCATTATAAAAATTCCAAAAGATTAGAAAAAACGCATAATATGCATTTTTAATATATTTCTCTTATTGCGAAATTCTTCTTATTTGATGATACAATCTGAATAAATATTTAAAACATTGCATAACAAGTTTGAGAATTACCTGTGCATATGTGAATGGAACTGAAGAGAAATAGGAGTAAAAAATAGAATATAAAAATTTTTATTAAAAAACTTCAGAATTTGACGGTGATCGAACTCGCGCCACACGATCACAAACGCAACATCATAGACGGTGGGCCACTACAACTGTTTAATAGCTTGAGCCAAATGTTGTATTTAACATTGTAGTGTACACTAATTATACCGTTTCTTTTTTCTTGAACCTTTTTTAAGAACATTGTTCTTAATTTAAGAACATTGTTCTCATTAATAGAACATTTGTTCGTATTTTAAGACCAGCCGTTCTCTTTTCAAGAAAATGGTTGTCAGTTCAAGAACAAGGTTGTTGTTTTGAGAACAGGTCGTTCGTTTTTCAAGAACAAAAAAGTAAGAACATGAAAAGCTTGAATTGAGTCCGATGGTGCTGGATTTAAAACGACGTTTTTCTCTGAGTTTAGTGCCTAAAGAATTTGGCTTCCGACTAGAGGATATGAACATGGGACGTGCCTACGGTGCGATATCAGAAAGAACTGCCATGTAAGTAAGTAACCTCATATCCAGCTTAAGTAATTTTCCTTTAAAGATAGGAGCAAGTAGAAGTTTTGCAGTCCTTACCAAAACAGATGGGAATGTGAATTTGTGGAAGACTCAGTTAAAAGTTTTAGGTATTGATTCAAACAGATGGACCTTTATTCATCAGATATTTTTCACAAATTTCACGAAAATGGTGGAATGTTTATAAATCAGTCAAAAATAGGGAAAACCCAAGAGGGGGACGTGTTCTTGTACGTCTTTATATTGATGGTTTCAGGAAGCTTGTTTTTGTTTTTGTTGTAGCAGTGCAAAATGTTATCAATGTCCTCTAAGGGTTGTCCGAGAAAACTTGCTTTTTCAACAGCATTTGACTAGAGAAATAAGAGTGTTGGAGACTTTGGTTCCACATTGCCATTGAAAAGATATTTGATGTCATGTTGTGACACGTTACAAGCAGGACTTACATGGGGTATGCCGGAGTTTCTTCAGGATGTATTAAATTACTGTATTCAGATCGAAGTTTAATTTAGATTCACGCTCGTCTACCTGGGAGAAATTGCTTTTCTCAACTGCGAGTTCCGGGTATTAGTCTTTAAGAACGGAATATACTAATTCTTCATACAGCTGAGTTCTTAAGGGTGAGATTTTTAAATAGTTCTTTTGGAGGCGGGGCGTCTTCCATCAGATGTCTGTTGGGATTTCCAGGTATCTGGATATTCAGCAGAAACTGTTTGTCCAGCATTTGATTTCTCTCCTTTATGGGGAGTATTCTGGTATCACTGTGTAGATAATGTTCTGAAAACATAAGAATATATTCCGTGGCATTTCTGATCCCGGTCTTTTTAGGTGTAAGACAGTCTAGTATTTTTGGATTAAAATAAACTCTATCTTATGAATTTTTAGGAATATTTTTCTTCAGTGAAATATTTTAAAGTAATAGTTAAGCAACATGACCTCGCGTAATCAACTGTTACGCCACGGATGGTCAACTTTCTCAACGGAATATCAAAATAAACTCTTAACTGATGCTTATATATGTTTAGTAGTTTCCACAGATATTTACATATCCCACGTGAGCTCGCAACATACTCCGAGCCGTTTGTTCATTTGGTAATTTGATTACTTGAAGATCTATTTTGTTCTTAATTGTTATCATCAGATTTTTGCGCCTACTCCATATTAAAAAAGTTGATAAATGAAGCAAAACAGATATTTATTTATATGAAAATATGACCTATTTACAAAGTTTATCTTGTACTGTTTCAATGTTGTCGCTGCAACACTGTCTATGACAGCTGATGACATTGAAGTATGTTGGAGAGTACCTTTTGGGAGCCAAGCGCAGAAGCATGTTGAAATCACATATATATTACAGGCTGGTGAGATAGCAGTGGGAGAGCGGTAGATACTTCGTACGAAGCACAAAGAATGAAGAACAAAGAGGTGAGTTCCCTAACCTCGTTTTCTCCCTTTAGCCTGTTTTTGATTTCACCACTCATCGTTGTAATTTGTTCGCTAGCTTACACAATTAGCTTTGTTATCCCTTTTTGTCTTCTAATGTCATTTTATCCCGTATTTTCCCCCACATCTAAGTTATTCCTTATTTTCTTTGTGCATTTTAAGCTTAAATTTTTGTGCGTATCTTTCGTTTTATTTCGGACGCGTATGTGCGTTCGTTTTATTAATTTAAGTAGTAAGATTTATAAAACACTTTAATATTGTAGGCAACACATAATTATGTTTATATCTTTTCAGGCATTTCAAATTTTCAAGTCGTTTTTATTTTTGTTATTGTTATGGGATTCAATTAAAGCAATAGGACAATTTCAGTTTTATACGATATAATTCTTTCTATTCCAAATATTCAGTCTGGTCGTAGGCACACTACACGGTTTTATTCTTACGCCCAATATTTTTATTTGATTTAAAGAATAGCTTTTCTAACTTTTTTGCTATCTTCGTTAGATTCATCATTCCCAACTGTCGAAAGAAGAAAACTTCACGGGCATGTTTTGTGAGTGTATTCGTTAGTGACGAGTGTCACCTTGCAATGAAGTTTCGTTTTTTTTTTCTTTTTTCCATTCAACGTGGCCTTAAACAAATTCACTATAATTAAACGTTTTTCATGCCTTGATAAAGCATATTTCATAAGAAAAACTTAAATACTTGTAATATTTGTACGTATTTGCTCCCATGCACTTTTTTTTTTAAATTTCATTATTTTTGTCACGTAGGGGACTGCAAATTTTCTTCACAATTTTCTTCCACTATTTCTACACCGATCTAACAACTATTTTTCATTTGCAATAATGAGAAACACGTTATTTGATACCATATTTGTATATTTTTTGAATTTTCATAAATTTTTATAATTTTTGCATACACATTTTTCACATTTTCACCTTCATTCTGTGCTTGCGTATTTGCAGATTTACGTATATGTACATCGCGTTCTTGTATTTTCCTTTGGCTTGGTATATGTGTAAATATGTATGTATATGTAATTTTTATGTATATGCATGTAACGTGAGCAGTTTCTCCTGTGTGTTCCTTGATAATTAGTTTCTTGAACGATGAACGAGCGCACAATGAGAACGACGACGACGACTCTACTACACGGCAATAACTACTGAGCGCTGATTCGTCTTTGCCTGGCGGTTTAAGCTATCAACCGTTTAGCTTTGGCGAAAGTAACCCTGCTCCGGAGCTAAGAGCTGATACGAACAACCCGAAGTGTAGTGGTATTTCAACAATGCAACATATGTCTGGAAGATGAGCCACAATCAGCAGTGGTGAATATAAATACTTACACATGAGAAATATTACAGATGACATTCGCATAGCAGCGGCTCTTAACCGATGGTTCGGGCACCACTTATATAGATGAAAATACCCTAATTGCTTCAAGGAATTTATTATTATCGCTGATAACGCGCTGCACATAATAGTTCAAACTATAATTTAAAACCGATTTTGCACCGAATTTGCCCTTGCCTACAAGACCAAAACGGCGGCCACCGTGGTGATGGTAGCGTGCCCTGGGTTCACACCCCGGGCCAAGCAACATCAAGATTTTAGAAATAAGGTTTTTCAATTAGAAGAAAATTTCTCTAAGCGGGGTCGCCCCTCGGCAGTGTTTGGCAAGTGCTCCGGGTGTATTTCTGCCATGAAAAGCGCTCTGTGAAAACTCATCTGCCTTGGAGATGCCGTTCGGAGTCGGAATAAAACATGTAGGTCCCGTCCGGCCAATTTGTAGGGAAAACCAAGAGGAGCACGACGCAAATTGGAAGATAAGCTCGGCCTTAGATCTCTTCGGAGGTTATCGCGCCTTACATTTATTTTTTTTTACAAGATCAAAACTTTTACTTTTTTTAAACCTCGCAAAGTTTAATGCTGATTTCAAACTTTTATAGTAGCTTTAAACCACTAAATAGCAATTTCCAATATGTCTTGGTTTAATTCTAGTTAGGACAGTTGAAATACATACTATTAGATGAAAAATCTAATATTTAAAGAAAAAAGTATTACACGTACCGCGTTTTAAATTTTTTTTTGGTCTATATTATAAACTGTGAGAGGATGACGAAGTCAGAAGAAGCCATCGCGGGCGCTGATGGACTGCCTGCCGAGCTATCCAAATGCGGCGGCGAGGAGTTGGTAAGGCGCATGCATCAGCTTCTTTGCAAAATATGGCCGCACGAGTGCATACTCGATCTTTGCCCAGCCCACAGGAATGGAGATCCTGCAAACTGCAACAACTATCGCGGAAATAGTTTTCTAAATATCGCATATAAGGTCCTGTCAAGTATATTCTGCGAAAGATTGAAGCCCACCGTGAATCGGTAGATTGGACCTTATCAGTGCGGCTTCACATCTGGTAAATCTACTATCGACCAGATTTTCACAATGCGCCAAATCTTGGAAAACACCCGTGGAAAAAGAATCGACAGACATCACCTCTTCGTCGACTTTAAAGCCGCCTTCGACAGCACGAAAAGGGGCTGTCTATATGCCGCTATGTCTGAATTTGGTTTCCCCGCAAAACTTATACGGCTGTGCAAAATGACGTTCAGCAACACCATCAGCTCAGTCAGAATTGGGAAGGACCTCTCCGAGCCTTTCGAAACGAAACGAGGTTTCAGACAGGGTGACCCCCTATCGTGCGATTTCTTTAATTTGATGCTGGAGAAAATTATACTAGCTGCAGAACTTAACCGCACTGGAACAATATACTACAAAAGCGTGCAATTACTGGCATATGCTGAGAAAATTGATATCATCGGCCTAAACACCCGCGCTGTTAGCTCGTCTTATTCCAAACTGGAAAAAAAGCGGTAAAGATGGGTTTGATGGTGAATAAGAACAAAACGAAGTACCTACTGTCATAGAGCAAAGAGTCAGCGCATATACGCCTTGGCAACCACGCTACTGTTGGCAGCCATAATTTCGAAATAGTAAAAGACTTCGTTTATTTGGGAACCAGCATCAACACTAGCAACAACATCAGCACTGAAATCCAGCGAAGAATCAATCTTGCCAATAAATGCTACTTTGGACTAGGTAGGCAATTAAAAAGTAAAGTCCTCTCTCGGCGAACGAAAATCATACTCTACAAGTCACTTACCGTACCGTCCTGCTATATGGGGCAGAAGCATGGACCATGACAACAGCAGATGAAGCGGCTTTGGGAGTGTTCGAGAGAAAAGTTCTTCGAAAGATTTATGGACCTCTACGCGTTGGCGGTGGCGAGTACCGAAGAAGATTTAATGATGAGCTGTACGAGCTATTCCAAGACATCAACATAGTCCAGCGAATTAAAACGCAGCGGCTGCGCTGGCTAGGCTATGTTATGCGAATGAAAGATGATGCTCCGGCAAGAAAGTGTTTCTATCGGAACCCGCCTATGGAAGCAGAGGTAGAGGGCGGCCCCCACTCCGTTGGAAGGACCAGGTGGAAAACGATTTAAACTCCCTTGGTGTGACCAAATGGCGCCAGTTGGCAGAGCAAAAAAGCGATTTAAACGGTTAAGCGCCAATTAAGTAAGTAAGTAAATAAGAGCGGATAAACCCAAATTGTATTACATATAGGTTAATTTTTATTCCAGAAATTTGAGAAATAGAAATTTTCTGGACTAAAGTTTAAACCAAAATGTTTCAATGCAAAACTAGTTATTGAAGCTCGTTTCATTTTAAACTTAGCAAGATCTGGATTTAAAACCAAAAAAAAGCTTAGTCACATGCGAAAACCAAATAGTTTAAGATTTAAACCAAAATAGTCAACCTTGTTAAAACTAGATGGATTGTTGTTTATTAGCGAGGCTTCAAATCATATTTGTATACCCAGTTGAGCAGAGCTCACAGAATATATTAACTTTGATTGGATAACGGTTGGTTTTACAGGTATAAAGGAATCGAGATAGATATAGACTTCCATATATCAAAATCATCAGTATCGAAAAAAAATTGATTGAGCCATGTCCGTCCGTCCGTCCGTCCGTCTGCCCGTTAACACGATAACTTGAGTAAATTTTGAGGTCTATTGATGAAATTTGGTATGTAGGTTCCTGGGCACACCTCTCAGATCGCTGTTTAAAATGAACGATATCGGACTATAACCACGCCCACTTTTTCGATATCGAAAATTTCGAAAAACCGAAAAAATGCGATAATTCATTACCAAAGACGGATAAAGCGATGAACCTTGGTAGGTGAGTTGAACTTATAACGGAGAATAGAAAATGAGTAAAATTTTGGACAATGGACGTGGCACCGCCCACTTTTAAAAGAAGGTAATTTAAAAGTTTTGCAAGCTGTAATTTGGCAGTCGTTTGATATCTTCTAATGAAATTTGGCAGGAACGTTACTCCTATTACTATATGAATGCTTAATCAAAATTAGCAAAATCGGAGAACGACCACGCCCACTTTAAAAAAAAAAATTTTTGTTAAGTCAAATTGTATCAAAAAATTCAATATATTTACAATATATAAGTAAATTATATCAACATTAAACTCCAGTAATGATATGGTGTAACAAAATACAAAAATAAAAAAAATTTCAAAACGGGCGTGGTTCCGCCCTTTTTCGTTTAATTTGTCTAGGATACTTTTAATGCCATAAGTCGAACAAACATTTACCAATCCTTGTGAAATTTGGTAGAGGCTTAGATTCTAGGACGATAACTATTTTCTGTGAAAAAGGGCGAAATCGGTTGAAGCAACGCCCAGTTTTTATATACAGTCAACCGTCTGTCCTTCCGCTCGGCCGTTAACGCGATAACTTTAGCAAACATCGATATATCTTTACTGAACTCAGTTCACGTACTTATCTGAACTCACTTTGTATTGGTGTAAAAAATGGCCGAAATCCGACCATAACCACGCCCACTTTTTCGATATCGAAAATTACGAAAAATTAAAAAAATTCCATAATTCTATACCAAATACGAAAAAAGGGATGAAACATGGTAATTGGATTGGTTAATTGACGCAAAATATAACTTTAGAAAAAAGCTTTGTAAAATGGGTGTGACACCAAACATTTTAAGTAAAAGAAAATGAAAAAGTTTGCAGGGCGAAATCAAAAGCCCTTGGAATCTTGGCAGGAATACTGTTCGTGGTATAACATATATAAATAAATTATCGGTACCCGACAGATGATGTTCTGGGTCACCCTGTTCCACATTTTGTCGATATCTCCAAAACGCCTTAACATATACAACTACCACCACCCCCTTTTAAAACCCTAATTAATACCTTTAATTTGATACCCATATCGTACAAACACATTATAGATTCACCCCTAGTCCACCTTTATGGCGATATCTCGAAAAGGCGTTCACCTATAGAACTAAGGCCACTTCCTTTTAAAATAACCATTAACACTTTTCATTTGATACCCATATCGTACAAACAAATTCTAGATTCACCACTGGTCCACCTTTATGGCGATATCTCGAAAAGGCGTCCACCTATAGAACTGAGGCCCACTCCCTTTTAAAATACCCATTAACACCTTTCATTTGATACCCATATCGTACAAACAAATTCTAGAGTCAGCCCTGGTCCACCTTTATGGCGATATTCCTAAATGGCGTCCACCTATAGAACTATGGCCCACTCCCTCTTAAAATACTCTTTAATACCTTCCATTTGATACACATGTCATACAAACATATTCCAGGGTTACCCAGGTTCATTTTCCTACATGGTGATTTTCCCTTATTTTGTCTCCATAGCTCTCAGCTGAGTATGTAGTGTTCGATTACACCCGAACTTAGCCTTCCTTACTTTTTATTTCTAAATTATACGTGAAAAGTTCGTCATTTCAGAAACCTCCACTATGAATATAAGGTTAAAAGTTTGAGCCTAAATATGAAAATTGTTTATACTACATACATGTATGACCAAAACAGTTGTATTTTAAAATAATATTATAACAGGGTGAAAGAGGGTGTACCGAACTGGGTTTCAATTTTAAACCAGAGAAGTCTTCGCGTTCAGTAAAAAAATTAAATTTAAATTCATATCGTATTACTTAATATGTATAACACAAAATGTTATGGAAAGAAATCTGTGACCTGCTGCACTCTTCACAAATGGGATAACAACATCTGGTACTGAATTCGCCTTGGGTGAAAATTATATCGAAATCATATTTATTGCACTCCACTTTTATATTTTTGTTTTTCAGAAAATTTTTACAGTGGTTATGTTAATGCTTGAATATCAAAGGTCAGCCAGTTTATGTTTTTGTTAGAGCTTACGATTTCTCGAACTTGATCGAGAAGAGATTTCTCGCGAGTCTCGCCTTCTCGCGAGATTCTCGAATCTCGAATTAATCGTAAGGCTCGTAAGGCTCGCGAAACTCTCGACACTCAATTTAATCGATTCATTGGATGATTTATATAGAGCTTACAATTTCCTCTGGAGCACAAGCGAAAATTTTCACAAACCCACAACTAAAAAACCCCGAAATATATAGAATACTGAATATGCAGCGACTGAATTGAAAGTCGAGAAGCTCGCGCGTATTACGAGTATTTCGAGATTCGAGAATCTCGCGAGAAGCCATGTCCTCGATGTATCGTTAAAAAAATTAAATAGCAATATAATCAAAAACAAAAAAAAAAATGCAGAAGTAAAAAGATCTAAGTGTATAAATACTGTCCATACAGCAATTATGTTTATGTCGAGAAGCTCGCGATATTTACGAGTACTTCGAGACACGAGAATCTCGCGAGAAGTCGAGTTCTCGGTCTCGAAAATCTCTCTTGTGTTCGAGAAGAAATCGTAAGCTCTAGTTTTTGTTGAGAGAGACATTTTTCGTTCCTTTTGGTCCATATATATAAAGGAAGTACTTACAAATTTTTCTTTTTCCTTTTGTTATTTTCAAGGTGACCTGAGCTATATTTAAGGTATCATGTTTGTAGCTGAGAGGATAGTCTTTTAAGAATCGGTCGTAAGATTCCCGAATTCTAAATGGACTTTCGAAATATCTCTGAATATCGCCATCCCTGTCTCATCTAGAAAACTCTTTTAGCCTAAGTATTTCCACCTCATTTAGCCCAAACTTTCCTTCAAAGTAGCAGGTCTCTGGGTCATCGGGAAGTTCCTTAAAAATCTAAAGCAAAATTTCAAAGCTCGGATTATTTTTTGATTTTTCACGATCTCTGGACCACCTATCTTTTTCTCTCATGTTCCATTGTTGTGGAGTTTTCAATTTTATTCTTAGTTCCTAGAATCTAGCTCAACGGGGAGTTACTCAAATAGCGGTCGCAGTATTCCACATACTGTAAGTGGGCTTTTTAATTTCTTTAAATATCTCGATCCCTGTTCCATCGAGAAAGCGTTTTCAAAATTGATATTACAACGCAGTAAATACCTAAGCTATGTTCAAAGTTTGAGGTCACTGGGTGATCGGAAAATTCCTTAAAACTCAAAAGAAATATTTCCAAGTTCGGATGATATTTTGAATTTCCACGATCTCTGGACCATCTAGCGAAAATTTGTTTCTCTCAGCTTGCGTTATCATCAGGTTCTGAAGCACGTTCTTAGGGCCAATAATCTAATCTACGGGAAGTTTTTCAAATAGCGATCGCAAGATACGACATTTTGTAAATGGGCTTTCTAAATATCTTGTTCCCTTTCCCATCAAGATAACTTTTTCATCCTAAATAATACAACAATAGAAAGTTTAAATCTTGGCTTAAAGTTTAAGATCTCTAAGTTATCGCGAAGTTAAAACTCGAAAGCATAATTTCCAAGTTCGGACGCTTTTTAGAATCTTCACATTCCTCGGACCACTTAGGAAAGTTTTTTCCCTCACGTTAAATTGTTATCGTATGGATCTTTATCTCCTACTTAATTTCATCAGAGTATCACTAGGAAGTAATGTGGTTACACGAATGTGACACCACTCGGCATTCACTCAAGGCACTAACAATGGGCAAAAATGGCTCGGAGGGAAGAAAATGGAAGGGAGATATTCCCAATAAGGAACTAAATGTATCAGCTGGAAACGTTCTCATCGCACCCGCTTTACCAATACAAACCAGTCGATGCAGTTTGCTTGGGTTGGTTATTATTGCTCTTTTCGCGGTCCTCGGCCACAAAACTAAGAAAGCATACTCTTGGTGACTCTTGGCTTCGCCACAGTACTAAATGTCCAGTATACCCTTTGTGAGCTAGCCACCATGTTTTGACATACAGTCGAGTACATGAAAAGAAAGTTATTGTTGCTTTGTTAAAGGTAACATCTAGATTAGCATTCCACGTGAGGGTTCTGTCCACTATAAGCCCTAGGTATAAGATGGATAAGATACGTTTTTTTTTCTCTAGCAATAATGGTGGCCACCGTGGTGTGATGGTAGCGTGCTCCGCCTATCACACCGTATGCCCTGGGTTCAACTCCCGGGCAAAGCAACATCAAAATTTAGAAATAATGTTTTTCAATTATAAGAAAATTTTTCTAAGCGGGGTCGCCCCTCGGCAGTGTTTGGCAAGCGCTCCGGGTGTATTTCTGCCATGAAAAGCTCTCAGTGAAAACTCATCTGCCTTGCAGATGCCGTTCGGAGTCGGCATAAAACATGTAGGTCCCGTCCGGCCAATTTGTAGGGAAAATCAAGAGGAGCACGACGCAAATTGGAAGAGAAGCTCGGCCTTAGATCTCTTCGGAGGTTATTGAGCCTTACATTTATTTATTTTTAATAATGGTCGGCAAGTTTACTGTTATATATGAGTAATAACAGCCTGCTATACAAACTCCTAACTGCCAAATTGTGTTAAAACTCAGCGCGTTCTGTCGAAACCAGCGAATTTTATGGACCTGGGAAATATACTTCCGGCTAAATTTTCACTATATGTCAAACCTAGGAGAATACTCACGGTAAGGGAATCACGCACCACCACTTTGACGACTCCAAAACAGCTCCCGACAGCGCGAAAACGAGATTCCTGTATGCTGCTATATCGAAATTTGAGATCGGTTGAAAGCTTTACCGGCTTTGCCAAATGTCTTTGAAACTGAACGAGGCTTATTTTACTCGACTCCTTATCGTATCGGCGTGGAAGTTTAATTACTATAATAAGAGCGCACAATTGCTGTAATAACCCAATTAAGTTACCATAATTATCTCATGAAATATGTAGCTCGGTATCATTCGCATTGCACTAGTGGGTATGTAGCTTAGCTTTTGGGTAGTTTACAATTGCAATATGTTCCAAATGCTCATTTTCATTAGCTGATGAATTTTTGAATTTGATTTTCTAGTATTTTTGGGTCTGGCTTTAATGCAGCTTACATGTCGACATGCACTTGAAAATCTTCGACTATGTTTTTTATATAGTAAGATAGTCAAAAAGATGATTACGACAGTAGCCGTGTTTTTTAACACGCGTATATCCGTTTACGCTTAAACTTTATATTGACTGCTAAGAGACAAACTATAAATACACCTCTGAAATTGCTGCGCATAAATTTTGTCCTACTAAATTTCAATACGCATTATACTCAGATGTAACTGAAATATGTGTCTTTGTTTCACCCTGTACACTAATTCTATGTATTATATGTGTGTCCACAATTCATCGCAACTGATTCAGCTATATGTTATACCCTATGGCCATCAGAGCGTTGCGTCTCCGCTTTTCGGTACACCCTGTTGCTGTAGCTAGTTGTTTTACCACAGCCGCTAGATGGGTCTCCTAAGCATTATCTAAGCGAAGATAGGCGTTTTTTAACACGCGCAAACGAAACGTATACGCGCGTGTTAAAAAACACGGCTAGTATTACATTCAAACAAAATATTCGCTCATATATTCTTGGGCAGCATAATTAAGAGACAAGCTGTGCTTAGAGATTTCATTTGTCATTCGGAACACAAAAGATAATTAATTATAATTTCGTACTCTTCTCAATACAGAGTTCACATCTTTTGTAAAGAGAGACTTTCAGGCGACTTCAGAGAGAGTAAAATTTGTATAAAAAAAGTCCAATTTCTACTAACTAAAGATATACAAATGTACATATGTATGTATGTTTGAACATTGTATCTGTGTTAGTACGTAGTAGCCCAACAAGGATTCACACATCTGTTTACAATGTGGCTTAAGAATTGTTTGAGAATAAATTTTGCTCTAGCGAAAAATCGATAAAAAAGCTCATTGACGTCAGCGAGTGCGTAAAGCGGTAATGGAAGCCGAGACAGAGCTCTTCTTAACCAAAACAAATACAAACAGAAGTCAGTCACCCAAATATATATATTCGTACGCACGTACAAACATATATACTACTAAACACATGCGACAATTTGTGTACAACCCTTACTAATATCAGCTATTATCTATAATAATATCAATAAACTATACCGTTATCAGAATATGCGACCGTATATAATTTGCATATGAACATATATATAGGGTATTCCATCCCATTTCGACCAATTTTAACCCGACCCCTTTAGAATTGGCTGAAAGTTTTTCTTCTTTTTCTAGCTTACGAAAGACGTTTTTCAGAAGTTTTTCAAATTTTTTCATCCAACTCAAAAAAGTAATGAATTTTTAAAAAAACACCGTTTCTGTTTTCAAAATGCTATAACTTTTTCAAAAATTGACCGCTTGAGATCTTTTTTTTTTTTAATTTGTTTTTAAATGTACTTTTCGGAAAAAATTAAAAAAAAAAAAATTTTAATTTTTTTTTTTGTAATTTTTCAGTTTTTCGAGATTTTTCGAATTTCGCCCTCAAAATAAGTTTTAAATATTTTAAAAAAAAAACGGTGTTTTTTTTCAAAATGCTATAACTTTTTCAAAAATTGACCGTTTGGGATCAGTTTTTTTTTTAAATATGTTTCTAAATGTACTTTTCGGGAAAAATACAAAAAAAAAGATTTAAAAAAAAAAATTCACGGCCCACTCCGGGATTAGTGGGGATGATTGCAGATTTGATTGAAGTTTTTTATGAGAAAAAAAAGGGCGAAATTCGAAAAATCTCGAAAAACTGAAAAATTACAAAAAAAAAAAAAAAAAAATTTTTTTAAATTTTTTTTAATTTTTTCCGAA
Source organism: Eurosta solidaginis (assembly GCF_040869045.1). Lineage (NCBI taxonomy): Eukaryota > Metazoa > Arthropoda > Insecta > Diptera > Tephritidae > Eurosta > Eurosta solidaginis. The sequence goes on from NC_090319.1 coordinate 109,830,148, forward strand.
AGTAGATTTAAAAACAAATTAAGAAAAAAAGAAGCAAATCTTGCATATCCACAACTACATACATATGTACATATATCGGGAACAGATCAAACGATTTGAATGAAATTTGATATGTGTGTATGTAGGTAGTGTAACATTTTCTAAGACTCCCCACTTAGATTTAATTTTTTTTTTTTTTTCAGTTAAGAGCGATACACATATATCAGTCAGAATGAATTAAAAAAAAAAGGTATTTTATGCCACCTAATCATCAAAAATTTTTTATTCCAGCCGAAAAATTCCGCCAATTCTTTTCTCTTGAGAAGAACAACAATTGTGGAATAGGAATTTCGAATTTGCGAAGTCGGCTGTTTAGCCAATTCCTTTAGTTAAGACACCTAGCCAAAGGAACAAAATGAGAAAAAATACGTTAGGTGGCGCACGGATCGAAGTAATTGAATAAGAGTTTGGAAATTGGAAAATTTGAAATCGACTTTTAAGTAATAATAAATAAGGTGGGGCGCAATTAATTCACTATATATTCATAAGTGGACTCTTTTTCTGCTAACTTCCAATCCAAGTAATATGCGCTCCACTTTTATATTTTTATTTCTCATAAGTATTTTTACAATTTATATCTATATCTATACATATACATATATAAAAATTAATGCCATTTTTCGTTGTGATTTTATAACTCAAGAACGGGCTCACCTATCCAAACCAAATTTTTAGACTTTGTTCTGACTATTCAGAAGATGATTTTAAGAATCGGATACCAGGGTCTCGAGATATAGGCCAAAACGTGGACCCGAGTAACCCCAGGGTGTGTTTGTACAATATGGGTAGCAAATGGGAGCTGTTGATGAATGCTATAGTATAGATTATTTTTCATGCCCCTCCGTGACTAGGGTCTCGAGACATAGACCAAAACGTGAACCCGGATAACCCTAGGATGTGTTTGAACCACATGAGTATCCATTGTAAGTTGTTGATAAATGCTAATGAAAAGAGGGTTTTTCTTTTCGCTGGGTAACTAAGGACTCGAGATATAGACCAATTGGGAACTCGCCTTCAGGTTAAGAGATTGCATTCTTATGTACTACAACCAGTTAAAATGGTATATTCAATCACATAATAATATAATTTTTTTACCTGAAGGCGCTGAAAAGCGTTCAATGTCTGGTGAAATTATTTTGAAAAACACACCAAAAACCCATTTTTTTGGTCAGATTCATCCCACTCAGCCAGCGGATTATACGTATTAAACGATTTGTTACCTACTTAGCTACGCTCTTTCGCTCTCAAAATTTATGAACTTTCGTCTTAACTATCTTACTTATTATTCCCACCTACAAACTTACTTGCATTATATTTATATCAACTTGTATGTATGTAGAAGGCAGATCGACAAACAAAGTAGGCTTTGAAAAGACATCAAACAATATTACGGTGCATTTTTTTTACATGGAGAAATACATGAATATTTTGAAACACGTGTATATGACACAATCATGCAAGCCATTTCCAATAATGCAGGTGGATTAAATTTCTTGGATGCAGCTGGTGGTACAGGCAAAACGTTCGATATATCACTGATTTTAACGACTATTCGATCGGAATAGAAAATTGCATTGGCACTTGCATCTTCGGGAATTGCTACTACATTATTAGAAGGTGGTCGAACAGCACACTCTGCATTAAAATTGCCATTGAATGTACAGGTGATTGAAACTCCAACTTGCAATATTTCAAGAAATTCTGCTATGGCAAAAGTTCTGCGATTAACGTCAATTATGTTGTGGGATGAGTGTACAATGGCGAATAAAAAAATACTAGAAGCATTTAATCGAACAAAGCAAGATTTACGTGTTAATCAACAGCTTTTTGGTGGTGCTTTGATATTACTGTCAGGGGACTTTCGACAAACATTGCCTGTCATTCCTCGATCAACTCCTGCTGATGAAATAAATGCCTGTTTGAAGTCATCAGTTCTTTGGAGGTATGTACAAAAATTGACACCGAACATTAATACGCGTATTCACCTACAAAATGATCCAGCTCCCCATGAGTTTTCAAAACAATTGTTAGAAATTGGTGATGGCAAAATACAAATCGACAGAACCAACGTATTGGTCACTGTGCCCAACCATTTTTGTACAATTACGAAATCGATAGATAAATTAATTGAATGTGTTTATTCAAATGTTCTTCAGAATTACAGATATCATGATTGGTTGAGAGAACGCGCCATTTTAGCACCGAAGAACATTCATATCAATGCCATTAATTTTCAAATTCAAGCAAAACTCCCAGGTGTAGTCACGACATATAAATCAATTGACAGAGCTATGAATCAAGATGAGGCAATGAATTATCCAATTGAATTTTTAAATTCATTAGAACTGGCTGGTATGCCACCGCATTGTTTGAATCTGAAAGTGGGTTCTTTGATTATATTATTGCGAAATATTAATCCACCAAAACTGTGTAATGGCACCAGATTGGCAGTGAAAAATGTATTGCCAAATTTGGCTGAAGCTACGATCTTAGCTAGTAAATCAAAAGGAGAAGTTTGTGTAATACCGCTTATTCCTATGATTCCAACTGATATGCCATTTGAATTCAAACGATTACAATATCCTGTGCGTTTATCATTTGCGATGTCCATCAACAAAGCCCAAGGGCGAATACTTAACGTTTGTGTTTTTTAATTTAAGTTTTAAAATAGCTAGCAAATAATAAAATATCTTTTTTTTTGTAATAAATGAGTTTGATTTAATATTTTACTTTATACGTAGCGAAAAACGTACCGGGCCGCTAGTATAAATATAAATATAAATTTTAAAATCAATGTTCAGCAAGAATACGTCTTTATATAAGGATACATTTTTCGCTGAGTTTTGTCCATTTATATAAAGGAAATGCTTACAATTTTTTTATTTTCTTTTTATTTTGTTTAAGAAATTGAAAAGTTTAATTATTGTTGCGAATTTTTTTAAAATTGTACTATTGCATTTGCATTTCATATGGCATTGAACGAAATCAGTAATGAATAAGTGTCATAGCAACATCAACAGAGAAGCATAAGAAGAAGACGGCGCGATAAAAAAACATCCACTGGAGTTACCTGCTTCCCTTTAGCAAAGCTATTTTCTGGCGGCCAAGCCGTATTTAATTTTTCTTTCGTCATATGCAAAAATCTTTTTAAGCCTTCTTAAAAAATCCTTGCGCAATTTGTGGGTGGCTTCATCAGATATTTTGATGCATTCGCTTTAATTCAACAAGTAAAAACTCCTAAAAAATGGCAGAGAAATCTCCCTCCCAATCAAATTCATATTAGGACAAAATAGACCGCAGTGCTATCCTCAATAAATTATATATCTACCTATGAGTGATTTCACACTTTGCAAAGGAAATTGTTTTTCCACTCGATCGTGTTTTTTCTAACATTTATCACAGCAAAAAATGGCATATTAACAATTGAATTGGAGGCAAAATATGTCAGCAAGTATAGTGAGAATGTTTGTAACAGTAATTCGCGAAATTTTGTATGTGAATGAGCAAGGCGAAATAAGCTTCAATCGCTAAGTCTAAAGTTTCTTTATAATGCAACATCTTGCGCGATTTTGGCGATGTTACTGGAATGCATAAGATACGATAAGAAAAAACTTCTTATATGACGGGGCTTTATGTATTTCTGAAACTGTTCAACCTATTTCATCAAGGAAACTTTGTACCTACATATATAGAGTATTATACAGGGTCCACGTAGCTAATTCCTAATTGCTAAAGTCCAATAAGATATTCGGCCTAGGTGTTGTCACTGTGATCTCTTCAAAAGACTACAGCCTATGGGAAGGCTCGTTAATATAAATAAAATTAAAGAAAAAAAAACTTTTTTAAAAATAAGCTTTTATTATTGATTAATAAAATTAACTAAAAAGTAATAAATAAATTGACAGTACAGAAATATAAAACTTTATAAGTTCATTGTAACCTTTAACGATAATTAGGATTTTTCGTCTGCGACAAAAAAAATTCCATATTGTACTTACATAAGTATATATTTTTAACATTAAAACTTTACACCTAAATTATTTAATCTTACAGTTTATAACACAGTCCTAATTGTTCTAATAAAAAGCGTGTTAAAATTTTATGGTATAATTAAGAACATTTAGGACCTCCTTTTCTTCCTATCACAATGTTACACGCTTTTATTAGAACAATTAGGACTTGAATTCATTGAGTACTCTTACCGGAATACGTCCATCTTGTTTTGTCATAGCCAGGGTTTTTCCTGCAAGTATGTTCGGTGCTGATTTGTTTACTGCTTCGACAACCCACAATTTGTTTGTCCACAATCTCCATCAACCTTTGCCCAGATGACTGCTTCTGATGTTGCTGGTATTTGCTGACTTTCTTCCACCAACACTCGTTTACTACTGTAGCCTCTCTCGTAGCCGAAATTAAGTGGCACATCCATGTTCTTATATCGCATCGTCTTGCTTTGCATATCGATTTTGATGCCTTGGTTGATTAAGAAGTCCACTCCAATTATTATTTCATCAACAATACCTGCCACTATAAAATTGTGTATTACCGTGACGTTCCCAATTGCTACTTCACATTCTACTTCTCCAATTACCTGGGTGTCTTCTCCAGTGGCTGTACGCAATATTGCTCCATACAATGGTCTTATCTTCTTGTTGACTAAATCCGCTCGAATGATGGAATGAGATGCACCCGTATCTACAGTCAGTAAACGTTCCTTTCCATCCACATGCCCTCCGACAGTAAGATTGTTTGACCTTCTTCCAATTTGTGAGATAGAGTTTATGGGGCATACAATTGCGGGAGCCATCTGTTGCTCCTTGTGGCTGACTCGCTTTAGTTTAACGATTGAGTAGATTTGGAGACTTGCTCATCTCCTTCAGTTCTGCGTTTACGGCCACCCACATTGCTGCAACTGTTAGGATTGGTACTGCAATAACTTGCAATGCGCCCTGGCTTCCAATATTTAAAGCATTTGACGCCACCATCGTTTTTCTGCTGCGTTCCTTTTAATGCTTCCGAAATTGTGTCTACCCAGTCTGGCCTTTCCACTTCCATGCGATGAACTTTGTATGCCGGCTTACTCAAAAGTGACGCTGTTTCCTGAGTCAGTGCATGGGATACCGTTTCAGCAAATGTTTGCTTTGGGCTTGCGTATGTAACTCGCCTTGTTTCGACGTCCCGTATGCCATTTATAAAATTCTGAATCTTTACCCTTTCAGTGTATTCCACAGGTGCGTCCGCATTTGCAAGATGAGCCAATCTTTCTATGTCCGAAGCAAACTCCTACAAAGTCTCGTTAGATTTTTGGTAGTGATTTTGCAATTCTATTTGGTAGTTTTGTTTCCTATGTTCGCTTCCGTAACGTCGTTCTACAGCAGCCATCAATGCTTCATAGTTGTTCCGCTCTCCTTCGGGAATCGTCTGTAGAATTTGAAGAGACCAATGCTACGAATAGAGCTGGAAATTTATCTTCAGCATGCCAGTTGTTCACTGTTGCGGTCTTCTCAAACTGAAGCTTAAACCCCTGGAAAGGAACAGAGCCGTCAAAAGATGAAGTTTTTACCTTCGGATTGCTTGCTGAAACAGTTGGGCAATTTAGTTGCAGCTCCTGTATACAACCTCTCAATGTTACATTTTTGGCATCGATTTTGTCCTCGAGTTGTAAAATTTTTGTATCTTGGGCCTCCAGCTTCGATGATACCCTTATCTCCTGTGTCTCCAGCTGCGATGATATGCGGGCCTCCTGTGCTTTCAACTGCTCAGTCAACTGAGATGTCATATGTGTTTTCTGTTCTTCCTGTTGAGTTTCCAGCTTTGACGCTATGCGTGTCTCCTGCGATTCCAGTTGCGATGACATGTTGGTGGATATTTGTGGTGACAAATCGGACATTTGTGCCGATATTGCAGCCAATATCATGGTCAGGTATATGTTCGCCATTGTCTGCGGTGTTTCATTTTTCTCCTCCATATTTGCTGTCTCACCGCCATCAAGATGAAAGACATACTCTTCCACGTCAATTCCTTCTAATTCCATTTCCTCTCGTAGCTGTGCCTGAAGTTCGAGTTTAATGCCTGTTGTATTCAATCCACGGCTTTCCAACTCCTTCTTCAGTTGCTGGATCTTCAATTCACTTAACTTTGCCATGTCCTTGTTTTCCTCTGGAATTTATTCAACAATTCTTCTTTTGACACCAATTGTAACGAATTTACTGCAAATCCTCTTATTCGCGACCTTCTGCTAACGTTCTTATCGCTAAGCTGTTGAATAAATAACTTAAATATTTAATAATGCAAAATGGCGTTTATTAAAGTACTTCACAATAACACTGATACTTCACAACCGATAGCTTGCTTAAATGACACTGATTCTCGCGCCTCTATTACTGCCGCCTTTTATACTCTGTGATTCCTGGTTCGCATACTTCTAGGCGCTTCCAGAATTTTCTCAGTTACTGCCATAAAATTTTAACTACAGATGCACGTGTATAGCTTCTCATATGCGCGTGTATTTGTGAGCGACACTTCCACAATTATAATAGCATACTTTTGGGAGCATCTCAGATAAGATATCTGCATGTGTTTGTGCGTCTCTTCTCCGCTGCGTGTACGTACATATGTGTAGACGTAATGATTGATCTATTGATGGGCATACAAGTCACTGCTTAGCGTCGGCTTAGAGCTATTAGTATCCCTTAGTGTTGCTAATATTCGTTACGATGTATTTTGTATAGCTCTCGCGGAATTTCATTTTTCAGTTCTTCCAGTTTTTCAATGGTATATTTTCAGAAGAGCGAAAAAATGTTCATCATGGAAAAAGTGGAGTGTTTTTAAAGGTTTTATTTAGCTTGACTTGACGGGCCGACCGCTGTAAACGAATTTTGTAATTAAAATTTAAGTAACTTCTCGATAAGCTACAAGCTTGAAGCTTTGAAATACAGTTCAGATCCCGATGGCGATGCAATAATAAGATAAAAACCTCCGATAGGTGGCGCATGGATCGATATATTTAAAAAATCGTATTTGTGGTCCGATTTTGCTCATATTTGGAACACATGATACATACATGAATGGAAAGCGATCGATGAATGCAATAATAAGATAAAAAATCGCCGCTAGCTGGTGCAAGGATCGAGATATTCAAAAAAATCGCATTTATGGTCCGATTTGGCTCATATTTGGAACAAATATTAAATACAGTCCGGTAGATGTGACATCAAAATACTTTAGAGTTCGAGGAGGGACAAGCATATGTGGCGCTGAGTCGAATAAAGTCCTTGGAAGGAGTATGTATTGAGGCAATCGATTGCAAAAAATTGTCAGGAAGTAGTCCTTGTAATAATGAGTCACTAAATGAACTAAATAGAATGAGAAATATTAGGCAATTATATAAAGACCTAAAACTTGACAATATAATATTTTTTTAAGTTAAACGGTTTTATTGAAAAAAAATATTTACATGAAGTAATGATAATACCAAAAACTAGCAAAAAAAATTAGGTGAGTCCTAGGTACTAGTCATTAAATTAAATCAAACTTTCTTCCTCTAAATGTGGGCGGTACAACGCCAATTTTCCAAAATTTCACCATATTTATGTTTAGTCATAAAGCCAACCCAGATATCAAGTTCATCACTTCATCCATCTTTGGTAATCAATTATTTTTATCACGCCCCTCGATAGAGTCGGCAATTTTCACAAGTGTATTTTTCTTATGTGTATAATACCTGGGACAACCTCCAACCAATTTCAACATGATATCAACGGCTTTTGATTTACTGCTAAAAAACTGCCCATTTTCCAAAATTTTACCAAATTTCAATTTTTTGTCATAAAATATATCAAATTGTATCACTTTGTCGGTATTTGGAAATGCGTTCTCACATTTTTTCATTTTTTGAAAGTCCGATATCGATTTATTTCCATTTTTTGAATTTTTCGAAATCTCCTTTCAAAACTCGGCTGCAGCCATTTTATGAAAACGAATTGAATAACTGAAGAGTTGCGTGCATAAAAAGATCAAGATGCCATGTCTTTTTTAGCATAAAACCGCTCAAGAGAAAGAAATGGCGAAGCTTAAACCCACACCAAATATTAATGCTAATCTCTTAAACTAACTTCTTGACATCAAAAAGTTTTAAGATCTATGCTAGTATCGCCGAAGGGCAGCAATCGTAACAGCCTGCTAGTTATTTCGCAACTCGACTCTCACACCTGCCAAAAAAAAAAAAACAGGGGAAAAAAGGCTTGAGTACGTGAAGCTTGAGCTTCTAGCCACCAGGAATTACACCCGCAAATTTTACCAAATAATTCGCAGACAGAAAAAAGGTTTTAAGCCCGAAGCAAGCTCCTTGAAAATGAAAAAGGCGAACTGGTAACCGATGTCCAGTGGGTGCAAGGAAGATAGTGTGCTCGAGCCAGCAATGATTATGGAGTTAGTGTTCCCACTTCCAAGCTTTACGAATTGAAGTTTAGCAATCACTCTAACCATTATACATGATTTATATAAATTGTAGAGCAATATGAAAAAAGCTCAGAGCTTAAAGGTAATAGATTATAAACTAGTAGTAATAACGCTATACATTTGTAACAGAAGTTAAGTGTTTGTTAATGGTCATGCGCAGAATGAAATGTCAAATGTGACATTTGAAATGGTGGAGAGAAATAGAAATACGCCGCTCAAACCCCCACAAAACTTTTGTTGTCATTACTTTTAAAACCCCAAAACATACATATGTACATATATGCATATCAGTTTTTGTGTTTTAATAAATTTTGTTTAGATATGCAGAAATAGTAGTACATATAAGCAACCCCCTATAATCTATTTTCATTCTATAAATTAATGCAACATATTTTACTAACTTTTACCTTATTATTATCACCCTCTCATATCATTTCTATGCAAGTGTGCGTATGCGCACCCCCACCATACGCCAACGCCAACGCTTTTGCTCTCAATTTGAAAAAAATCTCTACCGTATAAAATGTCATGAAGAATTCATAAATGTAGGCTTAGCTTATCGAGGCAGACCGATATTAAGTATGTTAATTTTACAAAACTTAAGTATTCAACAGAACTGATTTTATATTATTTTATATCCTTGCAGAGCACAAACGAGGCAGCAAAGAAACCGGCAGAGCTGATTAGTGATTTATTGAAACAAGTGCATAAGAATGCCAACCTTAAAACGAGTGATGCAAACACCAAAAATAATCAATTAAATGTAATAAGACTCGACGGGCCACAACGTAACTCCAATATTTTCAGATGGCCTTTTAGTGTTGTTGTGTATTGAGAAAAACTGAATAGAAAAATCAGAAAAGATATTAGCTAAAAGTGAAGTACTATTTTCAACAGAGCCATCATCAAATGCAATTTACGGTATATTGGTTTCATAAAGGCAAAAGTTATTTCTGCTATTTAATTTAGTGACATAGAAATACTGAAATGCGCTTTAATTTTAAAAGCACGCAGGAACAAACGAAAGTGAAAAAATTGCAAATCTAAAAGAAATATTTGGTATACTTGATTCGCAGCATTAAAGTATACATCATTTTTTGACAAATTCGTATTTGCAGATTTCGTTTGTAATTTAGGAATAAGAGAGTAAACTGAAATAAAAACAAATCGACTAAAAGTGAAGAAAGTATGGCAAATGACAAAAATTACACATTTTATATATAAACGAAAGGGGTAGACGAAGAATTTACACCCTCACACCCTGTGTCATAGAAAATAGAGTATTATAAGTGTACTGTGAGAGTTTTAAATCAGTGTGAATTTTAGCAAGATTTAAGAGAAATCAGCAAAAGAAAGAGTTCGTTTTTAAACGATACGTTTACTAGTCATACTTTTTAATAATTTGCTATATACACATAAAAACACTTTAAAACGGAAACATCAACTGCTTCATAAAAACAGTTCAAATAAAATCTCCTAATTATCAAAGAAAAAACCATAATAACATAGCACAAAGAGAGATAATAAGAAATAACTAAAAAAAGCGTCAAGAATCAGGAATTATGAATCTCATTTAATGCATTGTTTCTTCTTTTATTTAATTCTGTGCTTTGCTAAAAGTAACGCTTTAGGTGAAATCTTATTTATCAAAATGACATATAAAATTGCATAGGTGCGTCAACTTCATATTGAGTCATAGATTACGGAGTCTCTATTTTGTTTCTCTACAATTTCAAGTTTATCACTGCCACAAATTTATAGTGCCGTTATGTCATAAAGGACTGTTCTTTCATTAAGTGTGATAAGTTCAATTGACTAAAGAGGAACTTAACTAGTTTAATTAAAAATTGTAGGGATAAAGTCCATATACCGTTGTTGGGTCGTGTGCAAGGTGCGACCGGAATGCCTGAAGTGGCTATATTCTAAATCCCTCAACCGCAGGGGGACATGTATGTACCTGGAAATATTACTACAAATTCTTACTTGAGTACCTGCCAGGGATGGCCTTACTCTACGGTACTCAAAAACAAATCCGATCTAATTATGTAAAAATCATGCGGGCAACATATTGAGAGAAGGTGATATAGCCCTTAAAGTGTTCGAGAAAAAAGCTCGCCACAAAGAAAAACCTTAACCATTAGGGATTGAAATATTTTTCACTCATCTTCAACCTGTCTTGTTCACTTTTGTCACCCCGTAACCGTGACTAACGCCTGGGAAATCAGCTAACGCAGGGGTCATATCGTCATATATATCCCATATCGCCAGTAGTCAAGACAACTGAAGCCGCTGTGCTTCCTTACGGCTTCCGAAAATCTCATAAAACCACCAGCGCGCTAGACGCCATTAACACGCCGATAAATTGTGGACTGAATCAAGAACCCCACCTGAGAGTAGTACTCGTAGCGCAAGACTTATGAAAAGCCTTTGGTATAGTCAATCAGAGCACGTCACAGTCAATCCCAGTAAGTTACTACAGTACATTACTGCAAGACAATTGTACTTAAAGTCCAGAACCCTAACAAAATCCTCAAGTATCTTGCCGGCAGCACTTGGGATAACGATAAAGAAACGCTTTTTTTTTGTTTTTCTATGCTACGAGACCCCAATATGGTCGCCAAGCCTAAAAGAAACACTCTCGAGGAAACTGCAGGCCTTTCAGAACACAGCACTTAAAACTGCCAGGGATATATTCTTGTGTCCCCAGAATATCACCTACACAGTAAGGAAAGCAAAATAACTTGCCGTTCGAAAAGGCCTAATAGGTTAAACTCTTACCTATCCGGAATCAACCTCAAACACCTATTGTATTGTTACAAATATTAGCAACATTATGGGGTATTGCCATCTCTAAGCTGATGCTAAGGAGTGATTTGCATGCGCATCAATAATTCAATAATTATGTCTACACACATTTCCATATGAGGAGCAGAGAAGCAACGCACACACACATGCATATATCTCATCTGAGGTGCTCACAAGAGAGGGCAATAATTTGTGCAAGTATTACTCACGCGCATGTGAGAAGCAATAAACATAGTTGTGGCTGGTGATTTTGTAGCTGATAACTAACTAGTAAGTTCTGGAATGGAAAAGCCTAGAAACTGCAATCTTTCTCGGATTCCCGTTAGAGGATATTGATGACAATTAGTTAGTGGTCGTAATTATTGGATAGGGCGAACCACTGCTACAACAACAACAACATATTGTCGTATTATTTTGGGTCATACAATTTATAAAATTTTTTTTTTTTCTCTTTTACGCATTTCGTTACCGTTTTTTATTGTTTTTTTTTAAATTAACTACATAAATTTAAACCTGAGAAATCCTAACTGTGCACAAAAGGGACTATAGGAATTATTCTCCAATGTAGGCAAAAGAGATCGATCGCAGACCACTCTCTTTAGTGACTAATCACACGATTTTTTGCAGGGAGGCTTCATATAGCAGAACCAAAAATATTAGTAAAAATTCATTTAATAATGTAGGCTACTCCAAAATAAGATTTAAAACATCGTAGATAATTTTAAAAACTACTTTTTTTAATTCATAAAAATTGTTTGAATATTAATAAATTTTTTTGGCGGCCACCGTGGTGTGATGGTAGCGTGCTCCGCCTATCACACCGTATGCCCTGGGTTCAACTCCCGGGCAAAGCAACATCAAAATTTTAGAAATAAGATTTTTCAATTAGAAGAAAATTTTTCTAAGCGGGGTCGCCCCTCGGCAGTGTCTGGCAAGCGCTCCGATTGTATTTCTGCCATGAAAAGCTCTCAGTGAAAACTCATCTGCCTTGCAGATGCCGTTCGGAGTCGGCATAAAAACATGTAGGTCCCGTCCGGCCAATTTGTAGGGAAAAATCAAGAGGAGCACGACGCAAATTGGAAGAGAAGCTCGGCCTTAGATCTCTTCGGAGGTTATCGCGCCTTACATTTATTTTTTTTTTATTTATTAATAAATTTTTATTTAACTATTAGATTTAGATTATAGGCGTCAGCGTTTGGCACAGATTACATATCAGTAAACATATCAAGCTTTATAAAAGCAAAAAGTAAAACAAATACAAGTGATGTCATACACAATGTAACGCTAAAAACATACAAAAAATTACCTTCTTAGATCTAAAACTTAAAAAAAAAAAATACATATCAAATCAACATACATATCATGCGTTATGAGCTTTAATATATGTAGACTAGTAAAACTATAAAACAAGATTTTAAAAAACATATGCAATGTGAGAAAATTTAATATACAGTAATACATTTATAAATAACAGAACTTGGTACTCAAATTCAACCAGTTAAACACTGTGAGATTTTGTTTCGGCTTTCGGAGATGTTCTAGGTGAGTACAAGTTTACGCTTACAACAACAAATGCTACACTTCTCTCTCTACCTTGCTCTCTAGACTTATAGTTCAAAAAACCAAATTAAAGTCCAATAAAACAGAAAAACTACAGAGGGGCCAAGGCCAAAATATCAGTAGTAAAATAAGTTTAAAAAAATTCAAAAACTCATAGACACCTCTGGCTTTAGAACAAAACTAAAAACTTTAAAAAATTCAAAAACAGAAATAAGCTTGTTACGATCTTCGGCATCGTCTTTACTGCTGTAGTTTCTGAAGTATTTAGAATAAAATTCCAAAGCCCTTTGTACAGAGTGGCTATCTCTAAAGACACGTGCCCGCCTCACCATCTGCTCTCTACATAATACTACGGCTAATAAATGCCAGAAAGATAATTGTACTTGCCTGCAAAATTTTTCAACAGAAATTTACATAATTTTATTTCCTTTTTTTATACCCAATATAATCAGTGGCGGATTTAAATAATTTACGCCCCTAGGCAATCCATAAAGGAAATATTAAACAGAACAAGTGTGATTAACGAAATACATAACGGAATCAACAAACTCCATATTCGCATGGATATGAATTTCAACAAAGACATATCTTCAAAGACTTGTTATTTGCACCTTTCTACGTTTTGACTTTTCGGCTTCGATTTGGCGGATGAAAAATCTGACTCTATAGTGAACGCAAGTTTGCCTTAGCCTGCTGAAGAACTGAGATAGTTTTTCAAGTGTTGCAAAACAGAAAACTAGTTTGCTATTCACCACAATATGACCGAATCTGACTTTCAGATTATTCGCATTATGATACACCTTTGATGAACTGGTTGGCTTAGGATCAAATATTTTCTCGAACGCCCGTTCTTTTTTCGGCATTGCTGGCAAGTGTGGTAATCTTTTGCATGATTCTCGCTCTCTGGGCAGCCGTCGGCTGTTACTTTGCGTGGTGTGCACATGCGAGAGGTTTTTAAGATGCGTAAATGAGTTTCTATTGCAAACTGCAACGACTGAATAAAGAAAAGTTTAAGAATAATGCAGTCTTATTTTAAATTATACTGAAAAGATGAATTATTATCCCCTCACATATTTTGGAAGTGCTCATATCTCTCAAAATGAGTCCGAAATATGTTAAAATATGAGTCTCAGAAAGAGATAACGCTCAAGTGTTTTATGACTACAATTTGATAAAATTATGGGAAAACTAAAATTATATAATTTTTAAACTAGGCCGGCTTTGAATAGAAATAAACAAATTGTCATATCAGATGTTTAAATTAAATAAAAATTCAATTGCAATGGACAATTTTGTACAAAACAGTGATATCTTATCCGTCAACTACCTGACAAGTTGTTCAATATGTCTACTTTTAACGATTTGGCAGCGTTTTGACAGGATGTTTAATATGGAGGCGCATACGGCGTGGTCAGCGGGGTTTAGAGAGAGACGCAGGATGAAACCTCGAAAGTCACTTTAAAAATCAGGTTATCGGTTCTTTTCGATATTTTGATGTCTATGCTGAAGATACCATATTTGGCTTATCCCTCGGAATATTTGCTGGGTAATAATATTTCACATACACGAATACAATTTCAAAAGCAGCTGAATTAAAAATATTTTTGTTTATCAGCTGACTCAAATTTTGACACCCGTTAATTCTGCCTCTCTCGGCTTTAGGCTATGGTGCCTGTACACTGCGTTTCCGTTGAGCCCACACACCTTTTTCGCCAACTCTTTTATGCAAAATATGTAGCTTCTGACAGAAAATAAATGTTTGATATTCTCTTCCGGATTATTGATACTGCGTCTTTTGAAACCTCTCCCGATATTTTTAGATATGTTTTAGCAGCCGTTCGAAGCAGGCAAACACGAAGTTGGGGTTGGGTGGAAACGTAGTGTGCAAATCCGCCGCTGCGAAAACAATATCTAGCACCATTCCAAAACATCAAGGCTTTTAAAGAAGGGGGGCTTCTCCTCCCCTGTTTTTCAAAACCCAGTATGAACCGCACCGTTTCCCCCATTGGAAAAAGGTTTCGGTACGAATACCTTTGCTTAAATTGCTATTTTTGGAACATAAAAAATGACTCCTGTGTAGTAGCTCAGTATATCGGAGGTGAAATTAGGAAATTTAAATCCAATTAGTAGGTACAACAAATAATTTTCCTTTAAACGCCCTTGATTCAATTAAGCTGGTGTACATACACTGAAAGAACTGGTGCTAACAAAATCAACAAATCGGTTCTGTTGTTTTTGACTTAACGCAGATTCGGTGAAATTGACCGAATTACGGTTAATTCGACCGAGTTCTTTGTCAAGCGAACAAATTACTTTAGTCATTTCAACAGAAGAGAAATTGTCGCTTTTTAGTTAATAAAATTCTGTAAAATTGGCAGATTCCGAATCAATCTAACTAATTTTTCTGTTAACACAACTGATCTCACTGGTCACTTCAACAGCGATCAACAGTCAATACATGAGCAAATTTCAAAGAGAATTTTACGCTCACTGCGCTATTTACTTTGTACTTATGACGATGGTGCCACGTGTTAAAAAAACGCAAAAATAAGAAAACCACCAAATCGAAAAAACACACAAAATGGGAAAACAACAAAAAAGTGATTTTTCAGTTATCAATACAAAACGTAAAACCTTTTTTTGAATTTACTGTGCAAAAATTATGAGATACCGGGACAACTATTTATCGGGTACAATTTTGCAACTTCTCCTCCAAGCGAAATGCAAAATTGCACCCTCTTGTTGCAAAAGTTTGAGCGAACAGGATTTTTACAAAGTTAGTAACATTTTGTTCAAGTGTTTACGAATTTTCACTAACGCGAACGAATCTAATAAGATAATAAAAAACATCCCTTTTTAATGTTGATGTTTCCGACAACATAAAAATTTGAGTTGTTTTGGAATCGCTTCAACTTAAAGTGTTACGAAAATTAAACGAATTACATGTAAAATTACTCCAGTGGTGAATTAACTTCCTGCAATTTGATTCTTTACTTTTCTACAACTTACAAGTTCTGCATTTAAAATGTTATGTCAAACATTTATACTACAAGTTTTGTTCGAAACAATCAAGTGTGGCAACTACATGCGAGAGAAGAAATTGAGAATGAGCTGAGCTGCAACAAAAAGAATTGCGAATCAGTTTTGTGACTACTATTTTCATTTCTATTTGCAAAGCGAAGTTCAAATTATAAATTAAATAAATTATAAAATATAAAATTTGGTGAAAGTGCGTTTAATAAAACAAAATAATAAAGTGTATAATGTTTAATGTGTGCAAGCAAATTTGATGTACGCTCAATTGAAGTTAGTAAGTGCGTACATATGTATATATATGTAGCACGCATGCGTATTTATGCATTCACATATTTACGTATGTAGTGTGTATATGGCAACATAGGTACTGTCGTACAAAGCTGTCCCAACAACTTTTTTGTTCATTTGACTACTAAAACGGTCAATTACGAATCAACGATTTGTGCGCAGTTGATTCAAAATCTTCTTGCGATGGATAAAAATTGACAGAAATTTCGGTTGGATTGACCCGTATTTCGGTAGATTTTATCTGTCTCTTTCTTTCAGTGTAAGGTTAAATCAATATAAAATTGGCTGTAGCTAAAAATATTTGCATAAAAATCTTGAAGTTGATGATATCATTCGAAACGTAATTATGTACAAACAAAATATCCTTATACGACACGAATATGTAATGGAGGACAATAGGGAATAATTATCACAAAAATACGTTCCATTTACAGTGACTTCTTTCCCTTGAACTATTGTGCAAAAACGCTAAAAACTAAATTAAAAAAAACCCAATAATTTGGCGCCGAAACACCTTCACTCACTTTAATTCTCTTTGTGCGGCTTTAATGCGTCATGCTCAGGTTAAATATGTATCTATTATATATGTAAATATGTATAAATGTGCAAAGTTGCACTTTGCAAAACCTGCTGTGTGCTGTTTCTTATATTGGAGTATCTTATAGAGTGCTCCTCTGTCATGCGACAGAGAACCAGTTCATGACCCTACATCAACTTGTGACAATAACAAATATTTTTCGAAATACGTTAATCTATAATCAAATATTTTCGCTTAATAATAGAAAAATATATTAATTTTTTTTTATCGACATTAGCTAGGAAGCCTCTTTTATATTTATACTTAAACTCAATTAAATTGACATTTCCTTATCCGACGGGGTGTCATGGTAGCGTGCTCCGCCTACCTCACCAAGGCAAAGCTATATCAAAAATAAAAAAAGTATTTCAACTAGAAAACAGTTTTTCTAAGCGTGGTCGCCACTCGGCAGTGATTTAGCAAACACTCCGAGTGTATATTGATGCTGAGTGAAATATCACAGTATCTCTGCTGCCGTTTCGAAAACGCCCTAACTCAGGAAATGTTTCAAGATTGCCATATCACAGAATTTGTTTCATAAATACCAAAGCTAATGTCAAAATGTACTGAATTTCAGCTCAAATACTGAACTTTTGAAGAGAAATCTGAGCTAGGGTGTCCTCAGCCGTATTCTGGAATAGGGCGTTTTTGAAAAAAAAAAATAATAATTGAAATAGAGTGTTATTCACACGTGTTCTGAGATAAGGAGTTTTCAAAACTACAGCAGTCGATTTCTTCCATGAAAAGCTCCTTAGTGAAAACACATTCGTATTGCGGAGTCAGAATAAAACACGTAGGTCTCGGCCAATTCGTAGGGAAAAATCCAAAAGGAGCACGACGCAAATTGGAAGATAAGCTCGGCCTAAATCCCTTCGAAGGTAAATCGCGCTTGCGAAATCTAAACTGACTGAACAGCAGATGACGATCGTACCGCGTTGTGCGCTTCTTTCTAAACAATTTTCAATTCTCTCTAGTTCTCGTTCACAATGGAGTAGTTAGTCAGTTCGAGTTAAGCGGTGATTAAATTTGTGGTTCTTCATTTCACCTAGAGATCTTTAGCTGAATGCAAAGGATTATTTACACTGTTTTATGGGTTTTGTGTTAATGCTGCAAGCCACAATTGACCGTAATTTTTTACTTGGCATGGCGCAAATATTTTTACATTAATTGAATACATAAGTAATGACGAGGTCATTGTTTTATTTTATACTTTTGTTTGAGATTGCTGGATCAGAAAATGAATACAAAATCGAATATTTGGTTTTTATTGTAAAAATATTTCGCTGGCCTTGAGATCATTAAATGCTGCTCCGCAAAAGAACTTTCTCTGCCAACTCAACCATCAAATACGCTTTACATCACCGATTACTTACGCCTGAAAACCACAACAGTGATCTGACAGTTAAAGGGTCTGTTTATTTCTGGACGTCTTGAATCCTATGAGTTCTTAAAAGCGAAATAAATTTTTCAAGAATTTTTTTAGAAAATGCTAGCCAACTTCCTACCACTATTTATTCGCGCTTATCGCGGCTTGGCTCCAAACCACTGCCATAGCAATGCTCAGGCGATGAGCTACTCATCAAAGCGAAATTTTATGTATAGGACTATACTTTCTAGATGTCTGTTTAGTATTAAATGGATTTTAGTCTTATAGTGTAGATGATATCATGCCAATAATCATAAAGAAGTCCTATCCAAATCTCCTCTGAGTTAAATGAAATAGTTAGAGACGAGTTTGGCTCCTTTTGTGTTCCCAATTGGAGTCACAAAGCAACCTAGTCGCTTCTTCGCTCTGCTAACTAGCTCTAACCGACTACACCAAGGGAGTTTAATCGTCTCCCACTACTTTCTTAGCCGGAGCGGCATCATTCATACGTATAAACGACAAAGCCGAGGGCGCCTTAATTCAAATGCGGTGGCGAGGAGATAGTAAGGCGCATACACCTGCTTCTTTGTCGCTATGTCAGAATTTTGTTTCCCCGCAAAAATTATATGGCTGTGCAAAATGAATTTGAGCAACACCATCAGCTCAGTTAGAATTGGGAAATACCTCCCCGAGCCGTTCGAATATAAACAAACTTTTAGACAGGAAGACTCCCTATCGTGCGATTTCTTTAAATTGATGCTGGAGAAAATTATACTAGCTGCAGAACTTGACAGCTCTGGAACAATCTTAATATATAAAAATCACGCGTCACTATGTTGGGCGCCAATGGACTCCTAAACTACTGAACCGATTTTGAATTTGTTTTGCATCCCGTGTGTAGTTTGACCTAATTTGAAATATAGGATAGTTTATATCTCAGCTTATAGTCGCAATATTATTTTATTGCAATTTTTTTTATTTGTTTATGCGTAATAACAAAATGTTACGTATACGCACCGGTACTCACATTTTCAGGGGTGCGGATATACTTCCATGTAATTGGTTGGTGTTTAATTAAACAACGTTCTTATCAATAAAAGGTATTATAGCGAATGATATCAAGTAAAGCACATCACCAGGCCCGCCGAGAGGGTGGGGGGTTTCTGAGGGGGCCCGCGATTTAGAGGTACTATGACATTTTTTTTAATTCAGGAGAGTCTTGAGTTGTTCCATGTGCAATTTTTAAGCCGAATTTCAAAAGCAACGAAAATCTGCATTTCGTTTTAATATTATAGTTAAGTATGAAAAATAAAAATCTATCTACATATATAAAAAGAAAGGCTAAAATGTTCACACAAGTTGCGTAAGCCTCACGAGAAGAGAAAAGAGAGAAAGAGATTGAGAAAGAGATAGAATGAGACGAAGATGGAGATAGATGAAGCGAAAAAGACGGAGGGAGGAGTGAATAAAGAGATTAGGAAAAAGTGAAGAGGGGGGAGGGCAGAGTCAGACGGAAAAAGCTTATTGAAATGTATGCAGATAGGCCAAATTTAGGGCAGGACAACGTCTGCCGAACCTTGTAGTATTCTATAAAAGCGCGCAATTTCTAGCGTATGCTGATGGCGTTATTATCATCGGTCTGAACTCCAGCGCCGTTAGTTCTGCTTACTCCAAACTGGAAAAAGAAGCGGAAAAGATTAGTTTGATGGTAAAGGAGGACTAAACGATGTACCTGCTGTTACCAAGCAAAGAACAGCCATAATATCGAAATAGTTAAATACTTCATTTGTTTAGGAACCAGCATTACCACGAACAACAACAGTAGCTCTGAAATTCAGCGAAGAATCACTCTTGCCAATATATTATACTTTGGACTTGGTAGGTAATTGAAAAGTAAAGTCCTCTCTCGGCAAACGAAAATCATACTTGTAATACTTATCGTACCCGTTCTGCTGCATTGCGCAGAAGCATGGATCATGACAACATCAGATGGAGAGGGTCTGTGAGTATTCAAGAAAAAAGTTCTTCCAATGATTTACGGGGCTATACACTTAGGCGACGGCAGTTAACGAAGAATATTTAATGAAATTTGCACTAGAGATTTTGCGGAATTATGTCATTTAAAAAAATTGGATGAATCAATTGTGATAAAAATATCAGGAATCATGGAACCACTCTCTTTATTATTTATGTTATTTGTTTAATTTTGAAAGCGCTTTTTTTGCAGTCGTTCGGAATAATTGTTTTGTTGTGGCTGAGCCCCACGAGAAATCATTTTGACAAACGCACTTAGACCCACGTGATGACGAAAATATAAATGAGATTGTGTAGCGTTTTTACAATGTTATAATTATTAATGTATTTTTTTTGCGCTAAGCAAACAAATTTTAACACATTTTTGAATTTTATGGGTTTGGGAAATTAATTAAATGAGTGTCGCATGTGACTCATTAAATATGTTGACTTTGTTTAAACGAAATTAGCTGAAACAAATTTAATAAAAAAAAAAATAAATAAATGTAATGCGCTATAACCTCCGAAGAGATCTAAGGCCAAGCTTCTCTTCCAATTTGCGTCGTGCTCCTCTTGATTTTCCCTACAAATTGGCCGGACGGGACCTACATGTTTTATGCCGACTCCGAACGGCATCTGCAAGGCAGATGAGTTTTCACTGAGAGCTTTTCATGGCAGAAATACACTCGGAGCGCTTGCCAGTCACTGCCGAGGGGCGACCCCGCTTAGAAAAATTTCTTCTAATTGAAAAACCTTATTTCTAAAATTTTGATGTTGCTTTGCCCGGGAGTTGAACCCAGGGCGTACGGTGTGATAGGCGGAGCACGCTACCATCACACCACGGTGGCCGCCAACAACAACAAATTTAATATCATTGGAATATATTTGAAATTGATTAGAAAAGCAAATTATCGACATATTGTATTTCAACTTAGCCAACTTTGATATTTTGTGACAGATCGCGTTAGGTTACTTTAAAAAATGTCACAAAAAATTTGTTTATTATATTGTAACGAATTTTACATGCAAATCCTCTTATTTGCCCTTCTGCTAAGTTCGAATCACTAAACTGTTGAATAAATAACTCCAATATTGAATAATGGAAAAATGGCCTTTATTAAAGTACTTCACAATAACACTTATACTTTGCAACTAGCTGGCTTAACAACCAAACTGATTGATAGCTCAAATGAAACTCTACTTTCAAAATAATACTGCTATGGCTCGCCAGATTGCGTCTTAATCGAAACTGCTTGATAGCTCAACTCAAACTGAATTCCAGCGCCTCTACATTTGCTGCCTTATATACTCTCTGATTTCAACGTTCGCATCTTCTAGGCACTTCCAGAATCTACTAGTTGCCATTAGCTCTCAAACTTCTCAGCTGTAACTACAATTGCACGATTTTATAGCTTTTCTCATTGCATACTTTCAGGAGTATCTCAGATATATGCATGTGTTTGTGCATTGGCTCTCCGCTGCTCGTATACGTACATCAGACAAATCTCCCGATCTATACGCTGCTAGCATCGCCAAATGTACCACTCTTCTATTTCGTGATTTCCCAATTGCTTGTATGCGGTAGATGACATCACTGATCGTCTTCACAACTCTGTACATGCCTTCCCAACTGCACCGATATTTGGATGGAACACCTTTCCGCCGGAAAGGGTTGTATAGCAGTACCAAATCTCCCTCCCGGAAACCTTCCAAATTATTTTCCTTGTTGTACCTGTGTTTCGTCTTACTACTCATTATCCTGGATCGTTCCCTCGCACTCTGTAGCTTGGCCAATGAAATACTTCGTAGAGCTTGCGCTTGACGGATTGGCTTCGCATAATCAGTATCGTTCCCACGTTTCACAACAGTAGTGCACTCTGGCTTGAAACTACCCTCGCATTCTTTCTCGGAAATTCGTTGCTTCGTTTTCCTGCGTCTTTTAGGTTTTGTCAATGCCAATGTTTCTCTCGCAGGTACTTTTGATTTTGCTTTATTTGGCCCATTCGACCTATTAACCTTTGCCTTTGACTTCCGTGGTTTTTGTCGAGTCTTCTCCACCAGTACTCGATTATTACTGAACCCTTTCTCCAACTTGAAATTAAGTGGTATATCCTGGTTCTAATAACGCATCACCCTTCTCTGCATATCGATCTTGATGTGATGGTCAACCAAGAAATCCACTCCCAATATGACTTCTTCAACGTTCTTCGCCACAACGAATTTGTGTAAAACCGGACCTTTCCAATCAAGACTTCACATATCACTTCTCCCTAAACTTGGTTATACTCGCCAGTGACCGTACGCAACTTTGCTCCAGGTAACGGTTTTATTCTCCTGTTGACCAAGTCAGATCGGATCAAGGAATGAGATGCGCCCGTATCTACAGTCAGTACACGTTCTTTACTATCCACATTCCCTCTGATGGTAAGACTGCTCGATTTTCTACCAATTTGCAACACAGATATCACAGGGCATTCAATAGCTGGATCAAGCTCTCGATCTCTACCTCTTACTCGCTCTTGCTCATCTCCTCCAGCTTTGCGTTTACGGCCACCCACATTGTTGGAACTATTAGGACCAAGATCGCAATGACGTGCAATGTGACCGGACTTCCCGCATTTGAAGCATTTGATAACTTTTTCACTCCGCTTTTTCGATCCTTTCAGCGCCTCCAATATTGCCTCTACCCACTCTGGCCTTTCTACTTCTACACGGCGTGCTTTGAAAACTGGCTTACACAGAAGCGTCGCTGTTTCCTTAATCAGAGCTTGTGACACCGTTTCTGCGAATGTTGGCTTTGGGTTTGCGTATGTAGCTCGCTTTGTTTCGGCGTCCCGTATGCCATTTATGAAACTGTGGATTTTTACCCTCTCGGTGTATTCCACGGGTGCGTCCGCATTTGCAAGATGAGCCAATCTTTCAATAACTGAAGCAAATACCTGCAATGTCTCATTTGCTTTTTGGTAGCGGTTTTGCAACTCAATTT
Source organism: Eurosta solidaginis (assembly GCF_040869045.1). Lineage (NCBI taxonomy): Eukaryota > Metazoa > Arthropoda > Insecta > Diptera > Tephritidae > Eurosta > Eurosta solidaginis. Next base: position 109,853,278 of record NC_090319.1, read on the forward strand.
GGAATATCTGTTTCCCATGCTCGCTTCCGTAACGTCTCTCTAAAGCGCTCATCAATGTTTCGTAGTTGTTCCGCTCGTACTCTGGGATGGTCTATAAGATTTCCACAGGTGGTCCTTTTAAAGCTACGAACAATGCAGCAACTTTATCTTCAGCATTCCAATTGTTCACTGTTGCGGTCTTCTCAAATTGTAGCTTAAAGACCTGGAAAGGAACAGAAACGTCAAAGGATGGTGTCTTTACCTTTGGATTACTCGCTGAAACTGTTGGGCGATTTATGTGCAACTCCTGTATACGACCTCTCAAAGCTTCTATCTCGGTATCCATTTTGTCCTAGAGCTGTACAATTTTTGTATTCTGTGCTTCTAACTGCGAAGACATTTGTGCCACCTGTAATGATACGCGCTCCTCTTGTGTTTCCATCTTGGATGTAATCTGTGTCGACATTTCTGAAATACGCGTTTCTTGTGCTTCAATCTTCGATGTTATTTCTGACGACATTTCTGTAATAAGTGTCTCCTGTGATTCCATCTTGGATGCCATATATGTTTTCTGTTCTTCCAGTTGAGTTTCCATCTTGTATGTTATTCGTGTCTCTTGGGATTCCATCTGTGATGACATATACGTTTTCTGTTCTTCTAGTTGAGATGACACATACGTTTTCTGTTCTTTTAGTTGAGATGACATTGTCGATGTTTGAGCAGATATTGCAGCCAAAATCATGTTCAATTCTGTGCTCGTAACTGTCTGCGATGTTTCGTTTTTCTCTTCAATTTTTGTTGTTGTCTCGTCCCCATCAGGATAAAAGACATACTCGTCCACATCAATTCCCTCTGCTTCCATTGCCTCTCGTAGCCGTGCCTGAAGTTCGAATTTAACGCCGCTTGTATTCAATCCACGGCTCTCCAACTCCTTCTCCAGTTGCTGGATCTTCAATTCACTGAACTTTGCCATGTCCTTGTTGTCCTCTTCTGACACCAATTGTAACGAATTTTACATGCAAATCCTCTTATTTGCCTTTCTGCTAAGTTCGAATCACTAAACTGTTGAATAAATAACTCCAATATTGAATAATGGAAAAATGGCCTTTATTAAAGTACTTCACAATAACACTTATACTTTGCAACTAGCTGGCTTAACAACCAAACTGATCCATAGCTCAAAGGAAACTCTACTTTCAAAATAATACTGCTATGGCACGCTAGATGGCGTCTTAATCTAAACTGCTTGATAACTTAACTCAAACTGAATTCCAGCGCCTCTACATTTGCTGCCTTATATACTCTCTGATTTCAACGTTCGGATCTTCTAGGCGCTTCCAGAATCCACTAGTTGTCATTACCTCTCAAACTTCTCAGCTGTAACTACAATTGCACGATTTTATAGCTTTTCTCATTGCATACTTTCAGAAGTATCGCAGATATATGCAAGTGTTTGTGCATTGACTCTCCGCTGCTCGTATACGTACATGGTACATATGTGTAGACGCAATTATTACGAAACAATAATGTAGATATATAATGATTGAATTATTGATGTGAATTCGCGTCACTGCTTAGCATCGGCTTAGAGATAGCAGCACCCCTTAGTTTTGCTAATATTCGTAACAATATTAATTTGTTGTCTTCAGGACCAGTTTGTTATTTTTGTACATTGTCTATTTTACAAGTTATTTCATATTAAATTATTATACATAGAAAACGAGTAAATTAGAAAGAAACAAGTAAGGAAGGCTAAGTTCGGGTGTAACCGAACATTACATACTCAGCTGCCAAATTACAGCTTGCAAAACTTTTAAATTACCTTATTTTAAAAGCGGGCGGTGCCACTCCCATTGTATAAAATTTTACTAATTTTCTATTCTGCGTCATAAGGTCAGTCACCTACCAAATTTCATCGTTTTATCCTTCTTTGGTAATGAATTTTCGCACTTTTTTGGTTTTTCGAAGTTTTCCATATCGAAAAAGTGGGCGTGGTGATAATCCGATTTTGTTCATTTTAAATAGCGATCTGAGATGAGTGCCCAGGAACTCACAAACCAAATTTCACTAAGATACCTCAAAATTCACTCAAGTTATCGTGCTTATGGACAGACGGACGGGCGGACGGACAGACATGGCTAAAGGAATTTCTTTTTTCGCCCAGATCATTTTCATATATACCTAGAAGTCTATATCCATCTCGATTAGTTTATGCCGTTAAAAACAATGAATATAAACCGTATAGCCGACTATTACAAAACTCATGGCGGTTTATCCTCTGCGATCCACATATTGAAGGCTTGACGTTCATATTTATAACAGGTTTTCTACTGTTTGTTGTTTTTATTCTTTACCGGTAACGGTCGCCTGAGTGCGCCAATCTGGCGCAATTCTCTCATTATACGAGGATTGTTTTTACAGCCCCTTCTTTAAGCTCTTGCTTTTGTTAGAACTCCTGGGTGCATTTTCTGTAAAGAATAATAACGGAATCCAGACAGATATAGACTTCCATCTATCAAAATCATCAGAATCATTGATTTATCCATGTCCGTCCGTCCGTCTGCCTGTCCGTTATACCGATAAATTGACTAAATATTGAGATATCTTCACCTAATTCGTTTTAAGGGCTAATCTCAACCCAGAAGAGATTGGTGTTGAAAATGAACGAAATCGGACGATAACCACGCCCACTTTTCGATATCGAGAATTTAGAGAAATGGGAAAAATGGGAAATGGTCGGTATGGCATAGAAAGTTAAATGTGGTCATATTAATAGTTCCTGAGATGGTCGGGCAAGTAACTCTATGGTGCTTTGTTACCGGAACGTACCGGATCTGTATCCGGCAAAGGACCATCAACATCGGTAACACACCCCAAAACGTGTGGTGAGTGTCTTTATCATTAATACAACAACAACGGCAATATGCAAAGGCAATTCCCTAAAATTTTAATACAAAAATCCTTCGGTTATGAAGCAAGTATCTCACAGTGAAATCGTTTCAAAATCTATTGCAATATTTCAATTTTGAGTCAAAATTTCTAAATATATGTAGTTCTGCACCAGCTAGCGTATCAACAAGGTATCCAGTTTTAAGAAAATTACTTAAAATTTGTTTAAAAGTTTCATATCTGTTTTGAAGAAATTTTCAAATACAACATCTTTCCACAGATCAGGGAAGAATGATGCTGTGATACAATGATTAATAACATGGGTAAGACAACTCAATATATAAGGTAATATAATTTTCACGAATTTTAGCGAAATCCCATCTCCACCCACTGCGTTGGATTTTATTTTAACAAGGCATTTCGCGACATGATTTTCAGACACAGCTGACAATTCAAACGATGTGACCGAGTAATACGCGTTTGAACAAGCTGGAAAATTATCAATGGGTACACTGACTTGTGGAATTCTGACGAAAGCAATATTAAGGTCATCAGCACTTAGTTTGAAATCGACATTTTTCTTGCCATATACACGAAAATTCTTCAAGTTACGCCACAATGTATTGCATGGAAGTGAGGAATCAAGCTTAGACCTGAAATATTCACGCTTTTGAGCTCGAATAATTTTTGTCGCCGTATTTCTGTCAACTTTAAATAAGTTGCAGCAAGGTTCAGTGCGATGTTTTTTCCATTCCCGGTACTCCTTGTTTCGTTTCATTCATATTGCCACAATAATTGCACTGTTATACCACGCACAGGATGAAGACTTTGACTTGGACTTTACCACACGTTCAGGAACATGATTATTAAAAGCTTCTTGTATTTCACTATTCAGGAAACTAAGCATTTCATTCGTTGTAATAAGATTCCAACATTGACACCAATTTACATTAGACAGATCAGAAAATAATGCGTAATGATCCAAGAAATTGTAATCTCTAAATGTAAATCAATTACTTGGATGACATTGGCCAAAAGGCAGGTCAAGGGTACAGAACAATAAGTCATGGTCGGATATAAAGGAAATTTGGTGAAATTTCAAAATATCCGAGGGGTCATATGAGATAAAATAGTCAAGTAAACTCGGAGAGCTGTTTTTACCATATCTCGTAGGAGCACACATATTGACAATATGTAAACACACACCCGATATCTCTTCCAGCAAACTAACTGTATGCATATCCCTTACAAGAAAATTCACGTTAAAATCACCACAAACAAAAAGGTTATCATAGTTCACCAGGTAGGAGGATAAAGTATCACAAAATGGATCAAGACTAATACTTTTATGAGGGATAGGAAATAAGACATTTTGTGGAATTATCGTACACCACCGCCAACAGGTATTCCACATTACTACCCAAGCTATCAGACATGGTAATAGGCCTAATATGTATGTTTTCTCTTGAATAGATAGCCACTTCTCCTCCTTTTTTTGTTGTTTTGTCATTTCTGAGCAGCTTATAATTGGCAATGTTAAAGTGAGAATCCTCCAAACTCTTAAGAAACCAGATTTCTGTCATCTTCTCAACGTTCAAGCTCCTTGCATTAAAGTGCACAATCTAGAAACCTCTCTTTTGCTGACACAAGACTAACCATAATACGGCTATTATCACCAGCCCCACCTAATCTGTTATCACGAGGCATTTATAAAATTAAAATCTATAGACAAAAAGATGTGGGAATATATTTTCTTTTGTATCGCATTATCCGCGGGTTCTGACATTTGTCGAGTTTCATGTCTCTAACTGAACGGGAAGTTAGCAGAGATTGCCCAAAGTTACGCCGTTTGGGAAAATCAACCAATGTCAAGTCTTCGTTCACCTGTTTCGTTTAACTCTCTTGCTCTGATGCCAAAATTTAGGTATCGTCAAGAATATTTTCGGTACCGGAGCGTCCTTATCCATTCAAATAACATGACCTAGCTCTACTTTGTTCATCTCCGCATACGTAAAGCTTGTTCAGCCTATCATTATTCAATTCAATTCCACCGTTGGCGTCACGGGAAAGACAATTAATATGAATTTGAAAATGTCATTAACTCAAAATGTTAAGGAAATAATGTAAATTCAAGTATCATTCTTTAAATCTCACCTAGGATCTTATCTTCGTCCTGTTTCGGTAGACGTCGGTCGTGCTTATACGATATTTACATATATCTGAACCGAAACGGATTTTCAGCGGGACTCCCAAACTAGTGCCTCTATCACTACAGAATGTTGCACTATGTAAGCACATTAGCCAGGGCTACAAATATTTTCAAAATTAATTGAGCATTTCAATAACTGGAACCACTTACAATTATTGAAATGCTCAATTCATTTTGAAAAGGTTTGTAGCCCTGTCTAATGTGCTTACATAGTTACATAGGATATCAGGAGAAACTATCCACTCATACCTTTGCGAAATGTCAAAAGATATTGTCTTTCAATGCTTTTAGTGTTGTTGTACTTAATTTTTAATTCATTAACCTACGATACAGTCGCGCCAATTGAACACATACATAAACAAACATACATACATTCGTACTTACATGGATATGAAATAAATTAGAAAATGGAAAATGCCTGTAAAATATTGACGCCCGATTCCCTAGAGCTTTCTATATGTGAGTATGTATGAATATTTTGATTGGACAGCTGTGTTATTCCCATGAATGGGTCGACAGCGGCTGTCATTTATATACCAACGCTCATATGAATATGTACCATAGACTGTAAAATATAAAACCTAGCCACATAGTTCGCAAAAAATATTGAAATGGATACAAAAAAAATGTATTCAAATCAACTGCTCCCCTGTTTGAGAAAAAAACAAATACTAAAATTATAAAAACTCAGCTTTAAACCACCAGCCTCGCAATGGGATTTAGTGTGCAGTAGGGACTAGTTCGGGAATGTTTTAATTATGACATCGGGACTATTTGGGAATCATATCTAGAGCATTTCCTGAGAATCCTTGGCATTGTTTTCGGGATTCTTCCACTTCAGAATTGTTCCCTGGGATATGTTAATTTCATACCATCCATTTTGAGATTATATTACGGATTATTTTTAGAATATCTTGGAATAATTTCGAAACTCTTTAGGATGATTACTGCATTCAGTATAAACCAGGGAAAGTTTCAGTACAATTTCTGGATCATTTATATTGGATCCAATTCCGAACCACTTCGAAGTCATTTCGCGCCTATCTGCGGAACATATTGATGTTAACATCGGGATCTATTTCAAGATTGTCTTGAGGTTAATTTTAGGATTGTTTTGGGATCATCTCATAATTTAATTTTTGCATGGTATTGGGAGTGCAATACGGATTATGCTGGAGCTGTTCGTCACTATGATAAAGATTGTTCAACTAGTCAGTCAAGAACTAAAATAGTGTTACGAATATTAGCAAAACTAAGGGGTGATGCGATCGTCTCTAAGCCGATGCTAAGCAGTGACGTGAATGCACATCAATATTCAATCATTATGTATCTACATAAACGAAACAATAATTGCGTCTACACATGTGTACCATGTACGTATACGAGCAGCGGAGAGTAAATACACAAACACATGCATATGTCTGAGATACTCTTGAAAGTATGCAATGAGAAAAACTATAAAATCTTGCAATTGTAGTTACAGCTGAGATATTTGAGAGCTGCTGGACTAGTAGATTCTGGAAGCGCCTAGAAGATGCGAACGTTGAAATCCGAGAGTATAAAAGGCGGCAATTGTAGAGGCGCTGGAATTCAGTTTGATTTGAGATTTCGATTAAGACGCTATCTAGCGATCAAGAGCAGTATTATTTTGAATAGTAGAGTTTCATTTGAGCTATCAATCAGTTTGGTTATTAAGCAAGCTATTCGTTGCAAAGTTTGAGTGTTATTGTGAAGTACTTTAATAAAGGCCATTTTGCATTATTAAATATTGGAGTCATTTATTCAACAGTTTAGTGATTCGAACTTAGCAGAGGGTTGCAAATAAGAGGATTTGCAAGTAAATTCGTTACAATTGGTGTCAGAAGGGGAATTGTTGAATAAATTCCAGAGGACAACAAGGACATGGCAAAGTTCAGTGAATTGAAGATCCAGCAACTAAAGAAGGAGTTGGAGAGCCGCGGATTGAATAAAAGCGGCGTTAAACTCGAACTTCAGGCACGGCTACGAGAGGCAATGGAAGCAGAAGGAATTGATGTGGACGAGTATGTCTTTTATCCTGATGGGGACGAGACAGCAACAAAAATTGAAGAGAAAAGTGAAACACCGCAGACAATGGCGAACACAGACCTGAACATGATATTGGCTGCAATATCGGCACAAATGTCCGAAATGTCATCACAAATACCTACCAACATGTCATCACAATTGGAATCGCAGGAAACACGCTTAACATCGAAGATTGAAGCACAAGAAACGCGTATGTCAGAAATGTCGACACAGATTGCATCGCAGATGGAATCCCAAGAGACACGTATAACATCAAAGATTGAAGCACAAGAAACGCGTATTTTAGAAATGTCGGCACAAATTTCAGCACAGATATCATCTCAGATCTCCACACAACTAGAAGAGCAGGAAGTCCGTATATCATCTGAACGGGAAGCGCATATGGAAGAAAAACTAACACAGTTTCATGAAGGCTTCAGTGGTCGACAGGATAAAATCGAGGCCGAGGTGGATGCTTTGAGAGCACGTATCGAGCAGTTACAACTAAATCGTCCAGCAGTTTCAGCTAGTAATCCAAAGGTAAAAACACCATTCTTTGACGGTTCTGTTCCTTTCCAGGCCTTTAAGCAACAATTTGAGAAAACCGAAACAGTGAACAACTGGAATGCTGAAGATAAAGTTGCTGCACTCTTCGTAGCATTGAAAAGACCAGCTGCCGAAATCTTACAGACGATTCCAGAGTACGAACGGAACAGTTATGAAGCATTGATGGCTGCTGTAGAACGACAATATGGAAGCGAGCATAGAAAACAGATATTCCAAATTAAGTTGCAAAACCGCTACCAAAAAGCAAATGAGACTTTACAGGAGTCTGCCTTGGATGTTGAAAGGTTGGCACATTTGGCAAATGCGGACGCACCCGTGGTGTACACCGAGAGAGTAAAAATCCAGAGTTTTATAAATGGCATACGGGACGTAGAAACGAAGCGAGCGACATATGCAAACCCAAAACCTACATTCGCAGAAACGGTATCCCATGCACTGACTCAAGAAACAGCGTCAGTTTTGAGTAAGCCAGCGTTCAAAGCTCATCGCGTGGAAGTGGAAAGGCCAGACTGGGTAGACGCAATTTTGGAAGCATTGAAGTGTACGCAGCAGAAGAATAATGATGCAGTCAAATGCTTTAAGTGTGGAAAGCCAGGGCATATTGCGCGTTATTGCAACACCAACCCTAACAGTTCCAATAATGTGGGTGGTCGTAAACGCAGAGCAGAAGGAGATGAGCAAATCTCCAAGACCACTCAATCGTTAAACTAAATCGAGTCAGCCGCAAGGGGCGGCAGCTGGCTCCCGCAATTGAATGTCCCATAATCTCTATCTCGCAGATTGGAAGAAGATCGAGCAATCTTAATGTTGGAGGACATGGGGATGGAAAGGAACGTTTACTGACTGTTGATACTGGTGCATCCCATTCCATAATTCGATCAGATTTAGTCAACAGAAAGATAGGACCATTGCTTGGAGCAAGATTACGTACAGCCACGGGAGAGGACACCCAGGTAATTGGAGAAGTAGAATGTGAAGTAGCAATTGGGAACATCACGATATTATACAATTTTATAGTGGCAGGTATTGTTGATGAAATCGTAATTGGAGTGGACTTCTTAATCAACCAAGGCATCAAAATCGATATGCAAAGCAAGAATATGTGATATAAGAACATGAATGTGTCATTTAATTTCGGCTACGAGAGAGGCTACAGCAGTAAACGAGTGCTGGTGGAAGAGAGTCTGCAAATACCACCAAAATCAGAAGCAGTCATCTGGGCAAAGATTGATGGAGATTGTGGGACAAACAAAATAGGGGTTGTCGAAGCAGCAAACAAATCAGCACCGAACATACTTGTAGGAAAAACCCTGGCTATGACAAAACAAGATGGACGTATTCCGGTAAGAGTACTCAATGAGTTCAAGTCACCACTCAAACTGACCAAAGGAGCTATTTTGGGAAGATGCCAAGAGGCTGAAGTAATTATTAACTGTGAACAACTCCAGGAACACATTTCATCTAGTAATACTGATCTTTCAAATGACATCACCGCATGGACGGAGGGGCTAGAGGAAGATTATCAGAGTAAGGCAAAGCAACTGCTCCTAAAGTACGCAAACATATTTGACCAGGATGGTTCCAAACCAGGCCGCACCAATGTTGTGAAACATCAAATTGACACTGGAGATCCGAGGCCGATCCGTCAAGCTCCACGTAGTGTTCCACTGGCGAAGCGGGAAGTTGTAAGTCAAATTATGCAAGAAATGAGCGACAGCGGCGTCATTGAACCATCATCTAGTCCCTGGAGCTCACCGATAGTACTTGTAAAGAAGAAGGATGGAAAAATGAGGTTTTGCGTGAACTTTCGGAAGTTGAATGGCGTTACGAAAAAGGATATCTACACTTTGCCAAGAATTTACGACAATCTGGACTCGCTATCTGGTACGAAATGGTTTTCCACACTGGACTTGAAAAGAGGCTACTGGCAAGTGGACGTGAAGGAGGAAGACAAAGAGAAAAAAGCCTTCAGCGTCGGAGATGGTCTTTGGCAATTTACAGTAATTCCCTTTGGACTATGTAATGCACCAGCTACTTTCGGGAGACTCATGGATCAGGTATTGAAAGGACTACGTTGGAAAACATGCTTGGTGTACCTGGACGAGATCATCGTATTGGGCAAGAACTTTGATGAACATCTTAAAAACTTAGATGAAGTTTTCCAGAGAATAGCTGGCGCTGGTCTGAAGTTAAGTCCCAAAAAGTGTGCGCTGTTTAAAAAGGAAGTAAATTTTTTTGGTCACAAGGTAACGACAGAAGGTATCCGTACAGCGAATGAAAAGATAGAGGCATTAAAGGATTGGCCAAGACCACAGAATCTGCATGAATTGAGAAGTTTCCTTGGGCTGTGCACATATTACCGCCGATTTGTACCAAATTTTTCCAGGGTAGCCCATAGCCTCCATGAGCTTATAAGAAAAAACAAATGGAATAAGGAGCATGAAGTGGCTTTCCAAACATTGAATGAGCGTTTGTGCACTGCCCCAATGTTAGCATATCCGATTCCAGGAGCAACATTTATTCTAGATACAGATGCGAGTGGATATGCTATAGGAGGCGTTTTTTCACAACTGGTCGTAGGACAGGAGAAGGTAGTTGCATATTACAGCCGTTCGATTGGAAAACCAGGTAAAAAAAGGTAGTACCCATGGAAATGCCGATGCAATGTCACGAAGACCATGTAGTTTGGAATGCAAGCACTGTTCAAAGGCCGAGGCTAAAGAAGACATTATAGATGTCCGGATAATGACTATAACGTGTACGGATGAATGGGACAAGGAACAACTAAGAAAGTGTCAGCTAGAAGATACAGATCTGTTACATGTTATGCAAGGGCTCGAACGAAACGAAAGACCAAGCAGAGAGGAGATGTCAGCAGAGAGTCCCATTGCGAAGTCATATTGGGCACAGTGGAACAGTTTAGAATTGATATCCGGTTGCTTGCATCGAGTATGGGAGAGTGAGGATGGTCAATGCAAGAAGAAAGTGATAGTTGTTCCCAGAAAGAGGATTCCTGACGTGCTCAGCGAGCTGCACAATGGTCCAAGTGGAAAAATTAAGCAGAGATTCTATTGGGTTGGTTGCCCTCAGTCGGTTACCGAGTGGATTGCCAACTACGAGGTATGCAACAGAGCGAAAGGGCCCAAAACCCGAAGTCATGGCCAGATGAAGCAGTATATTTCAGGTGCACCATTTGAAAGGATCGCCATGGATGTCGCAGGTCCATTTCCTACTAGCAACCGCGGAAACAAATATGTGCTGGTGGTTATGGATTATTTCAGTAAATGGCCAGAGGTATACCCAATTCCAAACCAAGAAGCAGAAACAGTAGCAGAAGTGGTTAAAAACGAATGGGTTGCAAGGTATGGTGTACCAATGGAGTTACATTCTGACCAAGGCAGGAATTTCGAATCAGCTGTGTTCCAAGAAATGTGCAAGAAGTTAAAAATAAATAAATGGAAAGCGCGATAACCTCCGAAGAGATCTAAGGCCAAGTTTCTCTTCCAATTTGCGTCGTGCTCGTCTTGATTTTCCCTACAAATTGGCCGGACGGGACCTACATGTTTTATGCCGACTCCGAACGGCATCTGCAAGGCAGATGAGTTTTCACTGAGAGCTTTTCATGGCAGAAATATACTCGGAACGCTTGCCAGACACTGCCGAGGGGCGACCCTGCTTAGAAAAATTTACTTCTAATTGAAAAATCGTATTTCTAAAATTTTGATGTTGCTTTGCCCGGGGGTTGATCCCGGGGCATACGGTGTGGTTGGCGGAGCACGCTACCATCACACCACGGTGGCCGCCATGTGCAAGAAGTTGGGCATTCGAAAAACGCGGACAACTGCATTTCATCCTCAGTCCGATGGTATGGTGGAACGTTTCAATAGAACATTGGAGGAGCATTTAAGGAAAGTAGTAGACAAGTACCATAAGGACTGGGATACACACATATCATTATTCTTGATGGCCTACCGATCGGCAGTACATGACATAACGGGCCAAACTCCCGCAAAGGTAATTTTTGGCAATGACCTTCGACTGCCAGCTGATTTGAAGTATGGGATAGATGCCGATGCGGAGAGGAATGTCAAGAAATCCACTGGTGTCTTCGAAGAAGAGCTGAGAGAGATACACGATCTAGTAGGGCAAAGAGCAAAAATTATGAGTGACAAGATGAAAGCGAGATACGATAAAGCAATTAATTCGGAAGGGTTTCAGGAAGGAGGTTTGGTGCTGCTATACAACCCACAACGAAAAAAGGTTTGTCCCCGAAATTGCAGTGTAACTGGGAAGGCCCATACAAAGTTGTAAAATGGATCAACGATGTAGTGTACCGCATACAAACCACTACCAAACCACAAAACAAAATGAAAGTGGTTCATTTGGAGAGGTTAGCAGCGTTTAGATCGAGAGATTTGTCTGATCGAGACGATCAGACTTAGGTGGAGGGCAGTGTTACGAATATTAGCAAAACTAAGGGGTGATGCTATCGTCTCTAAGCCGATGCTAAGCAGTGACGTGAATTCACATCCATAGATCAATCATTATGTATCTACATAAACGAAACAATAATTGCGTCTACACATATGTACCATGTACGTATACGAGCAGCGGAGAGTCAATACACAAACACATGCATATATCTGAGATACTCCTGAAAGTATGCAATGAGAAAAACTATAAAATCATGCAATTGTAGTTACTGCTGAGAAGTTTGAGAGCTGCTGGACTAGTAGATTCTGAAAGCCCCTAGAAGATGCGAACGTTGAAATCCGAGAGTATAAAAGGCGGCAATTGTAGAGGCGCTGGAATTCAGTTTGATTTGAGATTTCGATTAAGACGCTATCTAGCGAGCAAGAGCAGTATTATTTTGAATAGTAGAGTTTCATTTGAGCTATCAATCAGTTTGGTTATTAAGCAAGCTATTCGTTGCAAAGTTTGAGTGTTATTGTGAAGTACTTTAATAAAGGCCATTTTGCATTATTAAATATTGGAGTCATTTATTCAACAGTTTAGTGATTCGAACTTAGGAGAGGGTTGCAAATAAGAGGATTTGCAAGTAAATTCGTTACAATATGTATTACAAAAGTTTTTAATTCACCCATTTCAAACCACCCAGGCATTATTTTAACGTTTATCACCACCTTTAGGTATAAAAACTTTATTATTGTGATGTAAGATGTGAAACCCCTTAGAGCTAAGTGTTCGCATAGGAGTTGCCTTAATAATTTTTTCCCCCAAACTGGCTCTCAATACAACGCAGAAACATGGTACCGAAAGTATAATGGCTTGGGGCACTTTCTCTTGTATGGTGATGTATCATTGTTTCAAACCGTTGGCATTATGTATTTGGCAAAGTACATACATAGATCTATTTAGACCGCCCGAGGCGGCTGTGACAAAGTAACTGGCAAAGTAACAACAATAAGTGCGGTCACTCACAAATTTTCATCAGTATCCTCCTAAAGGTGTCCAAGGACACTTGCAGTCTCAACAGGGTTGCACCAAAATGATATGGGTGTTAGATGCGTTAGTTCAAAATAACAATTGACAAGATCGTTGGTGTCATATGAAGACACATTACATGCGGAACATACTTTGGATATGCAGGGGTTAAAAAAATATAAGTTTAATTTATTACGGTATCCAGATGGAAGTTGTGTCAGAGTGACACGGTTCTCCCTGGAGAAATTGCTTTCCTCACTTGTGCGTTTCGGATATTTCATATTTAGAGCGGTGTGAACCGTGCAATTATTGGCATAAACCTGTGGCGACTAATAATGGATGAGACTAAGGGCCTGTGTGTAAGTGACTTAAATTATGAACATTTGTTTGTTTCATTAGCCATTGAGTGTGCTTGTAATTGTCAACTGGTTAGTGAAATATTCTAAAGACATAGTTTAAATTTTCTATCCCAAAACGGAATTTTTCAAAACAAAACAAGGTGGCTCAACCCGCAGCCAATACCTTGGAGCCCCCAGTGCTCGCCCCCTATGAAAACATACAAGGTGTAACAGGAGCATAGCGACTTCTCTCGAAATAAAATAGTATACAGCCAGCTTAAATAACAAATAATATAATAACAAAAAAAAAAAAAAAACTATTCGCCCGTCGATCCACCAAAGCTTAGACAGCCTGTTTGTGCTTATCACGATCCAAAAAGTGAGTTCTTATGCACCTGATTTCTTATGGAGGTGACTTCTTAAGTTCCTGGTAGGCGGGGCCTTCACAATCGGATGTATATTGGGCTGGATAATCAACAGAAACTGTTTGTTTAGCGTACGGAAGATATAAACCTTCAGTCATGATCCCAGCGTTCATATCTCAGTTGCAATAATATTACACACATTTTCCCTATTCGATTCGCCATTTCAGTGCTATTGAGATCTAAAAAATGTAGTTCAATTACGGGTCGTATAACACGATACGGGCCCTGACTATTAGAACACAAAGTGTTTTTGTTGTTGTTATTAAGACGATACGAGAACAAGAATCAGCTAGAAAAATTCAGCCTCAGTCATTTAAAGATGAAATTGGAAGAGAAGTTCTACCTTTATCTCCTGGAAGCTTTTATTATTATACATTGGCAAACATAACTGTATTTGTTTTAAATTACGTATGTAAGTTTAAAAATGTTGTTATATTTTCTAAAATACAACATAGTTTAGATGGGTTTGTTTTCTTTAAGTTTGCTTTCAGGATAAAAGCTTTAATTAAAAGTATATTTATATACTAAAACAATAATACTTCGGCACGTTTTATACTCGCTGATCTAATTAAATTATGTCATTATTTTCTTTCGATTGTTGTGTAGCTTTGTTTTAAAGCAGAAGGCGTTTTGCATTTGACGTAATATATATGTATGTACGTGATAAGATATAAATGCATAACTGGCTAGTTCAAAAATGTTTTAAAAAAGCTAAATTTTTTACATACATATCTTACTTACTTACTTAATTGGCGCTTAACCGTCTAAACGGTTATGGCCGTCCAACAAGGCGCGCCAGTCGCTCCTTCGCTCCGCCAACCGGCGCCAATTGGTCACACCAGGGGAGTTTCAATCGTTTTCCACCTGGTCCTTCCAACAGAGTGGGGGCCGCCCTCTACCTCTGCTTCCATAGGCGGGTCCGATAGAAATACTTTCTTGGCCGGAACATCATCTCTCATTCGCATAACATGGACTAGCCAGCCCAGCCGCTGCGTTTTAATTCGCTGGACTATGTTGATGTCTGCGTATAGCTCGTACAGCTCATCATTAAATCTTCTTCGGTACTCGCCATCGCCAACGCGTAGAGGTCCATAAATCTTTCGAAGAACTTTTCGCTCGAACACTCCCAGAGCCGCTTCATCTGCTGTTGTCATCATGGTCCATGCTTCTGCCCCATATAACAGGACAAGTACGATAAGTGACTTGTAGAGTATGATTTTCGTTCGCCGAGAGAGGACTTTACTTTTCAATTGCCTACCTAGTCCAAAGTAGCATTTATTGGCAAGATTGATTCTTCGCTGGATTTCAGTGCTGATGTTGTTGCTAGTGTTGATGCTGGTTTCCAAATAAAAAAAGTCTTTTACTATTTATAAATTATGGCTGCCAACAGTAGCGTGGTTGCCAAGGCGCGTATGTGCTGACTCTTTGCTCGATGACTGCAGGTACTTCGTTTTTTCCTCATTCACCATCAAACCCATCTCTACCGCTTCTTTTTCCAGTTTGGAGTAAGCAGAACTAACAGCGCGGGTGTTTGGGCCGATAATATCAATGCCATCAGCCTATGCCAGTTATTGCACGCTTTTATAGTATATTGTTCCAGTGCGGTTAAGTTCTGCAGCTAGTATAATTTTCTACAGCATCAAATTAAAGAAATCGCACGATAGGGGGTCACCGTCTGAAACATACATACATATCATAGCAGCAAAATAAAAGTTAACAGAAAAAAATATTTCGATTATTTTCCAATTTTTGATTATACTTACTGTATTTACACTGGTCGCCAAATCTTAGAGGCAGAAATGAGACAATTGCTTCCTAAAGACCCTTGTACGCTGATTCTGAAACCGGTGTTAGAATTTTTGGTTCTGGTTTTCAAGATCTTGGTACCTGAAAATCTTAAAAACAAATTTTTTGGCTATATTCACTCGCATTTTCGTCAAGAAAACTTCTTTTTACTACAAAACACACATAAAATTTGAAGGTGCTACTTACTTACTTACTTACTTAATTGGGTCTTAACCTTCTAAGCGGTTTTGGCACTCCAACAAGAGGCGCCAGTCGCTTCTTTGTTGGGTTGACTGGCGCCAATTGGTCACATTAACTCACCTACTTGCTCTGCTTCCATAGGCAGGTACCGATAAAAATACTTTCTTAGGCGGAGCATTATCTTTTAAATGCATACCATGGCCTATCCAGCGTAGCTGCTGTGTTTCAATTCGCTGGACTATGTTGATGTTTGCATAAGGCCCATTAAATTTTTTTCGGTACTTGCCATAGCCAATGCGTAGAGGTCCGTAAATCTTTCGAAGAACTTTTATCTCGAACACGCCCAGAGCCACCTCATATGATATTGTCATGTTCCATGTGATTGTTGTTGTTTTTGTAGCGATAAGGACACTCCCCGAAGGTTGTGTCGAGTGTTATCGGTGTTGATGGTCCTTTGCCGGATATAGATCCGGTACGTTCCGGTAACAAGCACCATTAAGAAACTAGCCCGACCATCTCAGGAACGACCACACACTAGATCCATGAGAAACTTGGGGTCGCCAAATCCTCGGCTGCTAAAGGAACAGGATTCATCACGGGTAGGTGAGATTGACAATTGGGTTGGATAAGCTATAAATTGCGTTGTAAACCTCTTGAAAGGGTTGCGTTACGCAATATCTGAATCAATTTGGTATTTTAGTCACCTCTTACGACAGGTGTACCTATCTCGGGTATATTCTAACCCCCTAACCCGCTGGGGATGTCATGGTTCATGCTTCTGAACTAAATAGAAGGACGGGTACGATAAGTGACTTGTAGAGAGAGGACTTTATTGTTCAATTGCCTACATTTGCTGGATTCAAAGCGGATGTTGTTGTTTGTGTTAATGTTGGTTCCCAAATAAACGAAGTCTTTTGCTTTTTCGAAATTATGGATGACAGCAGTGGCGTGGTCGCAAATGCACTGACTCGGTGCTTGATGACAACAGGTATTTCGTATTTGCTCTCATTCCCCATCAAACCCAAAAATTTATCTTTTAACACCAAATATTTCTGACGAAAAAATAAAATATTTCTTAAAGGATCGTAGACGAATATAAAAGCCTGTGCGTCAATGCTATTTTACGTCCAAAATATAAGTCTTAATATATAAAAGACACGTGTCACAACATTTTTGGCCGCGATGGACTCCTAAACTACTGAACCGATTTTGAATTTGTTTTGCACCCCGTGTGTAGTTTGATCTAACTTGAAAGATAGGATAGGGGTTATATTTCAGTTTATAGTCGCAAAATGTTGTTTATTGCATTTTTTTTTTTTTATTTGTTTATACGTAATAATAAAATGTTACGTGTACGCAGTGGCACTCATATTTTCAGGTGGTGCGGATATACTTTCGAGTAATTGCTTGGTGTTTAATTAAACAACGTGCTTATCAATAAAAAATATTATAACGAATGATATCGAGTATAGCACATCACCAGGCCCGCCGAGAGGGTGGGGGGTTTCTAAGGGGGCCCGCGATTTAGAGGTACTATAACATTTTTTTTTTATTCAGGATAGTCTTAGTTGTTCCATGTGCAATTTTTAAACCAAATTTCAAAAGCAACGAAAATCTGCATTTCGTTTTAATATTATAGTGAAATGTGAAAAATAAAAATCTGTATATATAAAAAGAAAGGCTAAAATGTGTGTTAGTGGTCGCCGGTGTTTGAAGAGATGCGTCAGTCGATTTTGTTCAAACTTTCACACAAGTTGGGTAAACCTCACGGTGTGGTTACTACATAGGTTTCGTTGCGACCGACGTACAGGGTCTCGAGATATAGGCCGAAACGTGGACCCGAGTACCCCTAGAATGTGTTTATAGAATATGGATAACAAATGAAAGCTGTTGATGAGTTCTTTAGTAGAGGGTAATTTTCACACCCCTGGGTGACTAGGGTCTCGAGATATAGGCTGAAACGTGGGCTAGTGAATGCCTAGACAGTGTTTATGTGTTTATACAATATGGATATCAAATCAAAGCTGTTGATGAGTGCTTTAGTACAGAGTAATATGTTATCCAGAGAAGGACTGGGACTGGGATTAGGACTAGGACTGGGACTGAGACTCGGAGTGGGACTGGGACTTGGACTGGAATAAAATACATACCACCGTCTGGGACAGGCAATAAGGGATGCAGAAGAATGAGATGGAATTGAGAGAAGAGAAGGAGATTGAGAAAGATATAGAATGAGATGAAGATGGAGATAGATGAAGCAAAAAAGACGGAGGGAGAAGTGAATAAAAGGATTAGGAAAAAGTGAGGGGGGGGGGGGGGGAGGGCAGAGTCAGACGGAAAAAGCTAATTAAATTGTATGCAGGTAGGCCAAATTAGGGCAGGACAACGTCTGCCGGGTTTTCTAGTATAACAATAAATTTGGATACTTGAAAATATTTGAAAATGGGAGTGGCACCGCCCCTCCTTTGACCAATGATTCATTCACATTTCAGGAGCCATAAGTGAAATAAGAACTTTCATGAAAAAACTCGACATACATGTTTCCTTTAAAAACTGGAATATTTCAATAAAAGTGGTAAAAATCCTTTTACGGAAATACCCAATATTGCTTACTAAGTATAGTGAAAAAAAACTGATACTAAATTATATAGACGATAGAAGAACTCTGAAGCTTCAAGTTTTTAAAATGGAGTAGAATGACGAAAACAATCGCTTATATTAGTATATACCATACACACCACCCATCTTAACGATTTTTCGTTCAAAAATAAATGCTGTATACGAGATCATCTGGAAGCTTATGGGGTTTTGAGAAAGAAATGACAAAAACTGTACTATCTGGACAATCTATTGTATGAGATATATTGTGACGAATATTAGTAACACTAAGTGATACTCACATCACTAATCTGATACTAAGTAAATAAAGCCACAACAACAATAAAGCAAGCTGCCATACTTGTATGTGCGTCAGAGATCTGCTTTGACTACTAATAAAATTAGCGCACTTAGTCATGAGCCAAACAATTGTGTCCAAATGTGTGCTTAGTCAAGTACACACAAATACTATGAGTGATTAGCACATAAAATAGAAAATACATACGAGTGCCCCGTAACACATATGTCTCATACATATATGACATTGTTGAGTACAAACTGATGTCACAGTCGCTTTAGCTCAGAAGCACTTTGATTTCGTGTGTTTTGTGTGTACTTCGTTTATCATCGGTTTTACGGCGCTGTATTTAGGTTAATTTCGTGTAAATCGTTGTGGTCAGTTGTGGTAGCGTCAGAAGACTGATATGACTTTATTCATTTTAATGCACTGTTAGTCTTACTTATTCCAATTAGTGTTTTCATATAACACAGTTGACTTTCTTGCTCAATAAGTCAATTGAGTACTGAATTGCTTCGTGGCTTATGAGCGGTTATTCATTTCGCGAAGCATGACTATGTAAATGTGTGTTAGTGGATATAAGTGGTTGATATTCTTTGTTTGCATACGCACTAATACTCATTTCTTAGTTAGTCCACTAATAACCTTAAAAAATGAATAATTGCAGCTCACTGATGTGCGTAAACAGGTTAATCATCATGTGCACACATACATACAAGCAGCAGGGAGATACTCACAAACGCATGTCATCATCAGCTACTACTTTGCTCACATATACACACGCATATGGTTACACACTACAAATACACGCACGTATGGCTGGTGACCAGGTAGAGGATTCTAGAAGAAGAAACGTCTAGACATTTAAGCAGAGAGTATAATAGCAGCAGAAACTGAGTGGTTCGTAATCAGTTTGATTTAAGCACGCTATTGGTTGTGAAGTTAAGTGTTATTGTGAAGTATTTTTAAAGTAGTCTAATAAAGACCAGTTTGCTTTATTGAATATTGGAGTTATTTATTCAACAGTTTAGCGATTCGAATGTTAGCAGAGAGTGGAAAAAGCGGAACTTCTCTAAATTCGTTATATTACATACATTTGGTGAAATGTGAAGCTCGTAGCTGTTAAAATGTAGAAAATATGACACAAAAACCTTTTGTCTAATAAATTAGTTGAACGGGAGTCATATGATCTGGTCAGTTCGGACAAGTGTCTAGTTGGACATCAATAAATACTCCCTCAGCAAATTTTCTCAAGAAGAATTTAGCAAATTGAGGGATTGGTTTGTGTTCAAACAGACAGACGAAAATTCCAAAAAACTCAGGTCATCATCCTGATAATTTCAGTACACTTGTTGGTGGGCCTTTCTGTTGTTGTTATTGTAGCAATAAAGACACTCTGAAGGTTTTGGGGAGTGTTATCAATGGTGGTAGTCTTTGCCGGATATAGATCCTGTATATTCCGGTAACAAGCTACACTTAGGTACAAGCCCGGCCAACTCGGGAACGACTTAATATGACCACATTGAAACTTCTAGGCCATCTCTCCCCCCCCCCCCCCCCCCCCCCCCATTTTACATGGATCTTGGGGTCGCTAGAGCCTCGACAGCTAAATAAAAGGTATCTCTGCGGTGAGGTGAGTTTGACAATTGGGTTGGAGAAACTGTAAATTACGTTGGCAAGCTTTTTATAAAGTCGCGCTTGAATCACTTGGCTATTTTAATTGCTTCTTACGACAGGCATAACTGCCGCGGGTATATTCCGCTGGGTCTATCTCTTCTCCATTAAGGCCTGAAAATTTTTGTGATTCGGATTCAAAATTTGCAGTAGGTTTTTAATTGAATAGTTTCTTCTTAATTCAAATAAATTTTCAGAAGACGACCTCCAGACTTTTCGCTGAATTGACGCCAAAACTTATGAAAAGGCGAGCAGCACACTATTTCTCTTAAACGCATTTATGTATTCGACTTCTAACAATCCCAATGCTTTACACAACTTCTATCGGTCTGCCCATATCGCTCTTGTTATTCGACTGAACAAAAATAAAGCGAAAATAATAATAAGTAACTGTTTTCACCGGATGTTTAAAATGTAGTACGTGCAGGTGTGAAAAATGAATTGATATTCTGGCTTCTTGAGAAAATGTGTGTTGACTTTATGGTCTTTCCAAAAAACGGAATTGTTGGAAAATCGTTGCAATTTAAAATTGGACGTTGTGACCATTTGACATAGCAATAACTTCAATTGACTTTGAAGTAATTTGAAGTGGTATAAGGGTAAACTGACGTTTCGGCCGCTGATCTTGCTTGCCTTCAGATTAATCTATATCTTTTTTTATCGGTATATTAGATTCCTTCGCGAAAAATATTTCGATTTACTCACTGCTTGTCAGAGCGCGGATTTATCCTATACCCAATAAAAGCTATAATAAAATAGTAACCTATATAAAATCGATCATCTCATAATAAGGCCTTATAAGGCTCGCTTCTCACAGAAGGAATTAAATTCTATCCTTATTGACTTCACATGAAACTGAATACGTATTTCAAAAATTATTTTATGCCTTTTGTTCAAGTGAAAAAGCTCTATATAAGGTGTTTGTTTTAAGGTGGTTGTTTGTATTCGTTTTTGACGTATACGAAGTTAAAATTTCTTACTAAAGTATATCACATGCCTTACGTGATTAGTGTAGAC